>NC_134360.1:170665508-170965508 GCF_048569485.1 Anomaloglossus baeobatrachus | reverse complement strand
AATCAATGCAGTACAGAAAGAAAATTGCATGTCGTGTTAAAGAACAAAACCTTCCATTAATACTATGAAATGTAGTTTCTTGTTACATATAAACAATATTTTATATAGCATTTTAAATGCTTCCGTGAGACAAAGCAAAGGGTAATGCTGAATGTAGTCTTTTTTATATTTAAGAAAATTGGAGCGTTAATTTTTCTTTTCGGGTCTTTCCATCTGCTCTGAAAGCAATTAGAGTGTTTCTTTTTAAGAATCATCTTTAGAAAAGTTAGTAAAATAAAACTCAAAATATTTAGAAGTTGAATTGCTTGAAGTTGGTTTTGAATAATAATAATAATAATAATAATAATAATAATAAAAAAAGATGAAACGTCCAGAATAAATTAGAACCTCATAACAATGTAGGCAAATTGAGGTCATATTTAAAATGCATCAGTATAGTATTGATGTGTGAGCAGAGAAACCTGTTTAGAACCTGATTATGTAAAGCAAGAAAACCAATGATAAACTTATGAGGCCGCTTTACACGCTGCAACATCGCTAGACGATGCTAGCAAAGTCGAGCGTGATAGCACCCACCCCATCGTACGGCCGATATGTGGTGATCGCTGCCGTAGTGAACATTATCGCTACGGCAGCGTCACCCGCTCATACCTGCTCTGCGACGTCGCTGTGCCCGGCGAACCGCCTCCTTTCTAAGGGGGCGGTTCGTTCAGCGTCACAGCGATGTCACTAAGCGGCCACCCAATCAAAGCGGAGGGGCGGAGATGAGCGGGACGAACATCCCGCCCACCTCCTTTCTTCCTCATTGCTGGCGGGACACAGGTAAGGTGAAGTTTCTCATTCCTGTGGTGTCACACGGAGCGATGTGTGCTTCCGCAGAAACGAGGAACAACATCGTTACTGCAGCAGCAACGATATTTGGGAAGAGGGGGGCATGTCACCGATTAGCGATTTTGAACGTTTTTGAAACGATTCAAAATCGCTAATAGGTGTCACACGCAATGACATTGCTAAAGTGGCCGGATGTGCGTCACAAATTCCGTGACCCCAACGACATTGCTTTAGCGATCTCATAGCATGTAAAGCCACCTAGAGGCTAGTTACTGGAAATGGGTTTCTGGGTCATGTGCAAAACTAGTTATCTAGTGTAATGTATAAATTCAGCATAAAAATTACCTTTATTCCTAAACTTGTAGGAGCAAATATCTCACTCCAAAGGTACAAGTTAGGTACTGAAAGCCATCACTGTAAGAGGTGATAACACCCTGGTCATGTGGGCTAGCCCAAATAGGCAAGCGCATACAGTGAGGCCACTAGAATAACAAACACATGAAAAAAACTAAACATACATAAAGGAAAGAGGTATTGCTTGTAGGCAAAGGACAGTGGTCCAATTGACAAAAAAAAACGCAATATACAAAATAATACCTAAAAAAGCAATAACGTTACAATGCACTCCATTCGCTGACAATGGTCAGTCATATAAACAGACGAAATGCAAACAATTTCTAGGTATTAAGAAAGGAATGGTCTCACCCAATCCCTTTTGATGGAGGGACACGGAGTCTCTAGATCCTGAGTAGTGGATATGTCCGCCATATACTGGCCCTACTACCTACCGGATACAAAATAACAAAAGACTGATGCCCCAGACTTCCGTCCTAACAAGGACGGACCACAACTAGGTCTCAAGCTGGACCCCTATGCTGACCCTGATGACATCCCGGCGTCCCGACGCGTTTCGTCACTAAGACTCCTCAGGGGACATGATCGTCTTCAGTCAGGTCCTTACTGCCAGCCCTCACCAAACCATAGTGTCAAAGGTTCTGGCGTGGTCAAAAATGGGGTCATTTAAACCTGTGAGTGATGTCATTGCTCCAATCAGAAGCCACATTCCACCTGATGTTTAATTAATCAAAATCAAGTGGATATCCTCATATGGGTTTGGATTAATCAGTGTAAAACACACCCCTACCTGGGTGTATAGCTGCAACAGGTGTAGACTCAGGGGTCCTCCCCGCATCTCCTCCAATCATACGTATATTTACACACTGCCAGGAAGCACACCACATGTGCGTCGGCATCATGGGGGAGGGGGGCCTCCTTACAGAGCAGGTGTTACCTCACATCCGGCCAGGGACGCCCATCCAGTATGCACCAGCACCAGAGGGGAGGAACTTCCTCTCTGCTCGGATGCGAGTCCATTTCCGGCCGGGGAGGCACATGTCGTGTGCACCAGCATCAGAGCGGAACTACCTCTCTCCTCGGATGAAAATACACATCCGACCGGGGACGCACATCTCGTGTGCACCCTTCTCAGGAGGGAGGGACCTCCTATGGACCGTAGTCACATGATCGGGAAATTCCCGCATCACTTCCGGTCCCCGATGTCAAACATTACACCACACAGTCCACTTCCGGCCGGGGACGCACATGTCGTATGCACCAGCATCAGGGCGGACCTAACTCTCTCCTCGGATGAAAATACACATCCGACCGGGGAGGCACATCTCGTGTGCGCCCTTCTCAGGAGGGAGTGACTTCCTGTGGGCAGTAGTCACATGATCGGGAGATTCCCGCATCACTTCCGGTCCCCGATGTCAATCATTACACCACACGGAGCGGCTCCCATATGCAAAAAAATATAGGGGAGGTGCTTCATTATGCGTAAACATGTCATCAGTGAGGGGCGTAGGGCTATACCACGTATTCACACCCACTCTAAAGTCCGATATGGAGATAAGAGGACCGCCCCCTCTCCATGGGGATACGGTCCAGTCGGCGTATATGTGCCAAAACATGCATTACCTCCCACCCCCATACATAACAACAACAAGGGGCAGAGTATTGCTCAGAAACATACAGCCAATAGGCCTCATCGAACAAATCACCACACTTCATATAGGCATGTTTAAGGGATTTCTCCGATACCTGAAACTCTTCACCATAACATTACACTAATAAAATCCATTCCATTAGAAAATACAAATCCACAAGGTGTTGTTATATTATCACAAATGCATGCAGCTGATTTGACAGGTACATATACGATGTTTGTGATAATTAAAGATAAAAAATAAGGAAGGCAAGAATGGATTTCCTGCCCTATTTCCAAGGTGAAGGTAAGAAAGAAATAGGTGGCAGCGAAAAACTCTCCATAGGAAACTAAATAAAGCTGTTGAATAGTAGCTGCTCATTTAGGCCTTTGGGAGAGAGGGTTTCTAGTTGGAAGATCCATTTTGTCTCCCTTTGCAGGATGAATCTATCCCAGTCCCCCCCTCTCTTAGGTCTCAGGACTTTGTCAATTCCAGTGAACCTCAGGACACTGGCATCTCCGCCATGTTTTTCGATGACGTGTCTAGCCACCGCCGTGTCCCTACGATGTTCAACATCACCAAGGTGCTCGCCAATCCTCCGTCTGAATTCACGGATGGTTTTTCCAATATATTCAAGACCACAGGTGCAATCAATCTTGTAAACAATCCCCTGTGTACGGCAGTTGATAAAGTGCCGAATAGCAAACTCTCTCTGGTTCACATTGCTTCTGAATGTTTTGGTGGTCTGTATCACCGGGCATGCAATACAACCTGAGCACTTAAAACATCCCTTAACTCCTCTTGTCAACCAATTCTCCTCGACTGATCGTGAAAAATGACTATGGACCAGCCGGTCCGAGAGGGATTTACCCCTCTTGTATGTAATTTGTGGTCTAGTCGGGAGAATCGGACACAGGTCCTTGTCCATTTGTAAGATGGCCCAGTGTTTACCCAATATTCGGCGTACATTATCCGCCCCGTTGTTAAAGGTAGTTATGAATCTGGTTATGCCAAACTGAGACTCCTCCCTTTTTTTAGGGACCAGAAGTTCAGTTCTAGGCCTTTCCCTAGCAACATTATAGGCTCTTTTAATGATGGTATTAGGGTATCCCCTCTCCTGGAATTTAACTCCCAGGTCATTCGCCTGTGTGTGGAAATCGCCGTCTCTGGAACAATTTCTTCTAACACGAAGAAACTGTCCCTTCGGTATACCCCTTTTTAGATGTTGTGGGTGGCTACTGTCCCATCGAAGAAGGGAGTTAGAGGCTGTTGGTTTGTAATAAGTGCATGTCTGCAGATTCCCCATTAGATCTTTCTGAATAAGAACATCCAAAAACGGGAGGGAACCTCCCTCCTCAAAAGCTGATGTAAACCTTAGACCAATAGTGTTCCTATCCAGACCTGCCACATAGTCAGACAACTCATCCCTGGCGCCATTCCAGACCACCAGGATGTCGTCTATGTAGCGGGCCCAGATCTCAAAACATGATGTTACCTCCTCCGTTTCAGATGTAAAGATCATAGTCTCCTCCCACCAGCCCAGGAGCAAGTTGGCATAGGATGGGGCACAGGGGCTCCCCATCGCGGTGCCCCTGAGCTGGTGGTAGAAACGGCCATCAAAAAGGAAAACATTCTTGGTCAAGCAAAAATCAAGGAGTCTCAACACAAAGTCATTATGTTGCTGATACTGAGTCCCCCTAGTCGAGAGAAAGTATCTCACTGCCTCCATCCCTTTATCATGTGGGATGGAGGAGTAGAGAGCCTCGACATCAATGCTGGCAAGAGTAGCACAAGATCGAACGCTAATACCCTCTAGTTTACGTAGAAGGTCAGGTGTATCCTGGACATGAGACTGCAGGGCCAGGACAAAAGGTCTCAAAATTTTGTCAAGATATATTCCACAGTTCTGTGTGAGACTGTTAATCCCCGAGACAATTGGTCTCCCTTTTAGGGGATTCAATCCCTTGTGGATTTTGGGGAGACAGTAGAAGGTAGCCACCACAGGATTTTTTTGGAGCAAGAATTCGTATTCCGTTCTGTCAATAACTCCTACCGACAGACCCTCATCCAAAATCCTTCTCAGCTCTTCCATATAAGTCCTAGTGGGATTCCCTGGTAGAGTCTCGTACGTATCCTTGTCGCTCAGCAACCCCAAGCAGAGATCAACATATTTGTCCTTATCCATGACGACCACATTGCCACCCTTGTCTGAGGGTTTGATGACAATGTGGTCGTCGCTCTCCAAATTTTTCAAAGCCTCAATCTCCAAGCTATCAAGATTGTACCTGGAGTAAGAGCTTGTCACTGAAAGACTCTTAAGCTCATCCGTTACCAAACGTTCAAAAATATCAATTGCTGATAAATCCCCAGTAGTAGGCGGCATCTTTGAACTCTTATTTTTGAGATTTGTGAAGGGGCCGAGACCCCTCAAATTAGGGTCTTCTTCCCCCAGACTACTCAGGAGCCTTACATCTGGAAGCAAATCAGAGGGGATGTCAAGATCTTGGCAGACCCTGGCATCCTGCCTGAGAAAATGCTTCCTCCACCTTAATTTTCTCAGAAACAGGCTGAGGTCTTTAATGGATTCAAAGTGATCAAAATTGGAGGTTGGCACAAATGATAATCCCTTTTTCAATAAATCAATTTCAATTGGGCTGAGTATTTTATGGGACAAATTGATGATCTCTATGCTTGGTGTCATTTCCCTCTGTGGAACTGCCGGTTCCTCAGAAAATGGGGCTCAAAGGATTGGGTGGGGGAGGTGAAGTCCACCCTTTCCCCAGGTACAAATCCACCCCTGCCTCTCCCTCTGCCCTTGTTTTTATTTTTCCTGGACTTCCTGAAGTTCTCAGTATCAGAGGTTTCAGTGTCCGTAGAAGATGGCACTGTGTGTGGGATCTCTGGGCCTGGTTGATTATTTAGGACCTGATATGCTCGGTTGTCCTTAAAGTCCAGGATATCCCTATTATACTGTTTGTGTTTTCGTTCCTTGAGATGGTACTGGAACCTTTCCAAACTATCCTGTAATTTCTTTTCCTTATTGGTAAAATCCGGTTCACCAGAATATTTCTTAGTGACTTCAATAGATTCCCTAAGTTTGGCGTTCAGCTGTGAGAGAGTGGCCCTCTCCTCCTCCAGCATAATCTGCATCAATCTCAGAGAGCTATTAGTGGCCTCTTTTTCCCAATTGGCCACAAAAGAAGCACTCTTATATCGTGGCCCAACTGATAGATGAATTCTCAGTCCCCTTGGGACTATTCCAGCCTTAATGTAACTCTCCAGGGACTGGACTTCCCACCAAGAGGCAATCTGGTCCCTGTATACCTGAGTTAATTCATTAAAGGCCGCCCCATAAGATGGTACATATTTTTTCTGTGTGAACTCCTTATCAGAAAAGACGTTTCTGGCCTCAGCCAACCATTCCTCAGTATTTAGACCAGTGGAGAGAAACCCTGCCATCACCATGTAGTAAAATAGCAATCCAATTATAATTAGGGTACAAATTCAGCATAAAAATTACCTTTATTCCTAAACTTGTAGGAGCAAATATCTCACTCCAAAGGTACAAGTTAGGTACTGAAAGCCATCACTGTAAGAGGTGATAACACCCTGGTCATGTGGGCTAGCCCAAATAGGCAAGCGCATACAGTGAGGCCACTAGAATAACAAACACATGAAAAAAACTAAACATACATAAAGGAAAGAGGTATTGCTTGTAGGCAAAGGACAGTGGTCCAATTGACAAAAAAAACGCAATATACAAAATAATACCTAAAAAAGCAATAACGTTACAATGCACTCCATTCGCTGACAATGGTCAGTCATATAAACAGACGAAATGCAAACAATTTCTAGGTATTAAGAAAGGAATGGTCTCACCCAATCCCTTTTGATGGAGGGACACGGAGTCTCTAGATCCTGAGTAGTGGATATGTCCGCCATATACTGGCCCTACTACCTACCGGATACAAAATAACAAAAGACTGCTGCCCCAGACTTCCGTCCTAACAAGGACGGACCACAACTAGGTCTCAAGCTGGACCCCTATGCTGACCCTGATGACATCCCGGCGTCCCGACGCGTTTCGTCACTAAGACTCCTCAGGGGACATGATCGTCTTCAGTCAGGTCCTTACTGCCAGCCCTCACCAAACCATAGTGTCAAAGGTTCTGGCGTGGTCAAAAATGGGGTCATTTAAACCTGTGAGTGATGTCATTGCTCCAATCAGAAGCCACATTCCACCTGATGTTTAATTAATCAAAATCAAGTGGATATCCTCATATGGGTTTGGATTAATCAGTGTAAAACACACCCCTACCTGGGTGTATAGCTGCAACAGGTGTAGACTCAGGGGTCCTCCCCGCATCTCCTCCAATCATACGTATATTTACACACTGCCAGGAAGCACACCACATGTGCGTCGGCATCATGGGGGAGGGGGGCCTCCTTACAGAGCAGGTGTTACCTCACATCCGGCCAGGGACGCCCATCCAGTATGCACCAGCACCAGAGGGGAGGAACTTCCTCTCTGCTCGGATGCGAGTCCATTTCCGGCCGGGGAGGCACATGTCGTGTGCACCAGCATCAGAGCGGAACTACCTCTCTCCTCGGATGAAAATACACATCCGACCGGGGACGCACATCTCGTGTGCACCCTTCTCAGGAGGGAGGGACCTCCTATGGACCGTAGTCACATGATCGGGAAATTCCCGCATCACTTCCGGTCCCCGATGTCAAACATTACACCACACAGTCCACTTCCGGCCGGGGACGCACATGTCGTATGCACCAGCATCAGGGCGGACCTAACTCTCTCCTCGGATGAAAATACACATCCGACCGGGGAGGCACATCTCGTGTGCGCCCTTCTCAGGAGGGAGTGACTTCCTGTGGGCAGTAGTCACATGATCGGGAGATTCCCGCATCACTTCCGGTCCCCGATGTCAATCATTACACCACACGGAGCGGCTCCCATATGCAAAAAATATAGGGGAGGTGCTTCATTATGCGTAAACATGTCATCAGTGAGGGGCGTAGGGCTATACCACGTATTCACACCCACTCTAAAGTCCGATATGGAGATAAGAGGACCGCCCCCTCTCCATGGGGATACGGTCCAGTCGGCGTATATGTGCCAAAACATGCATTACCTCCCACCCCCATACATAACAACAACAAGGGGCAGAGTATTGCTCAGAAACATACAGCCATATGTTTGTTTAGTTTTTTTCATGTGTTTGTTATTCTAGTGGCCTCACTGTATGCGCTTGCCTATTTGGGCTAGCCCACATGACCAGGGTGTTATCACCTCTTACAGTGATGGCTTTCAGTACCTAACTTGTACCTTTGGAGTGAGATATTTGCTCCTACAAGTTTAGGAATAAAGGTAATTTTTATGCTGAATTTGTACCCTAATTATAATTGGATTGCTATTTTACTAGTGTAATGTATGTAATATATTTACTGTAAGGATTCCGCTGTATTTCCCGTTACTGCTGTTATATGCATTGTATACTCGTGATCTCATGGTGACCGCTTCTGTCATGATCCAGGTCTGTATCAGCCACTGTGGTTGATTATTTCACACAGCTCTAGCCTGGTCATGTCCGGGGTTAACTCCTCCCTTCCTCACCCTGGTTTCCTGGATAATATATACTGGTGCTGCACTTCCAGTTCAGTGCCAATGATAGTTTATGCACTGCAGCGTGTGTTACTGGCTCTGGTGAGCTACCTGATCTGTCCTGCCTCTCAGCCACCTTGTTCTGACCCATACTCTCCTCTGTTCGTCCATCTGTCCCGGTCCTGTCTACTGTGTACCCTTCCTTATCTGTCTTATCCCAGTTTCAACCTGTTTGTCCTCCTCCCTTGTTTGTACTTGGTCTTCCTGGCATCTGACCTGTATCCACGTTCCTGACTCCGGCTTTGTCTCTCCCTCCTGCTATATCCGTGACTTTTCGGCTTCAGACCTTCGGCTACCACATGACCACGATTTGACTATCCCTGTACTATTTTTGAGACCTCCTGCTACTGACCTGGCTTACTGACTACTCTACTGGCCTCTGGTGGTTTGCCTGCTAACTGCACGCTAAAGCTACACTGCTTGTAGCTTCAGTATCTCCCTTAGTACAGTGTGACAGCTTCCTCTTCTCTAAGTGAAACATTGAGAAAAGTGGAATAGAAAACTGTCATCACTTGCCTGCAAGCATTAAAAATCAAATATCAGCTGTCACATGTATGTACAGTACACATTGTAAGTATTTTCAATGTTACAGTCCAATTAACAGTTTCTTCATGGCCCAGAAAACCCTTTTCATGTAAAGAGATTTATAATAAGACAACTTTACTAGCCAAAATCCCTCTTGCTTAGATCCTGTTTGCTCCGGGAGTTTTTCCAAGTATCTGTCACTTGTCCGTAGGTTGATTTTTTTTTGCACTGTTTTGCACTGTTTTTGCAGATAGATAAATGGTGGGGTCATATTAATCAATGGGCTGACTAGGCTGAAGTATAGAGACCCCCTAGTAACTAGGAGCCCCCATTGTTATCAGTACCCTATGACTCCAAGGGTGAAAGGCACTTTGTACTATGTGGCATTATGATATGCGTTTATCGTATATACTGTGTATTTATCAAAAAGCAATAGCGCACCAGGGTTGTGACAACATGCTTCCTCCTCTCCTATTACACTTCCATGAGTGATATATTCTACAGTGACATTTGCTTATGTTTAAACATACCGACAACCCCTTGGCATCAGCCAGCATCACTTGTGTCAGTCACCGTAGGATGATATTACCTCTGACAGTGACACCATCAGTTTGTCAGTGTTCTTCAAAGAACAGTCTATTTGATCACAAATGACTGCTATAATTTTTTAACCATTTTTAATAAAAAAAAAATATATAGGAATAAATATATACTTTTAACTGTGCATATTTATTGTTATACACTTGATTTTGGTTTTATGACAAGGAATAAATAATGGTGGTTGAAAAGATGGTCAAAGGTTAGTTATTGTGTTGTAAGAGAAAAAGCAAAAAGTAGCAATGGATGATGTAGTGTAAAAGAAAAAAAAATACTATGGTGAAGAATGTAGGAGCTGCAAACAGTTTCAGAAATCCTATTACTACCACTAGCAGTAGCTGTCCATTCAGCAGTGTTATCAAATCTAAGCCATAATTAGCCTTCTTTGAATCTGACAAACACAATAATGGGGAGGAACCAGAGAGTCTCAGTCACAATAGGATGATGTTACCTCTAGCAGCAACACAGTCAGTTTAAGTCAGTGTTTTGGAAAGAACAATCTCTATGATCACAGATATCGACCCTATATTTTTGGACCATTTTTTGAAATTTAAAAATTGAAAAGTCAGTGAGCTGTGTTATTAAGTAAGCTGTTGGTGACTACCAGTTACCATCCATTTCTATGATGAGGCCACTTTGACATTACTAGACTTTCTGTTCAAGAGTTTAAAAGGGGTTAGATAACTTACAGGAGACCTTAGGGAGTTACTTAGCCTTCTAAAATCACTCAAACACTTTGAAATATTGACAAATCAATTCTCTGCCTTTTTAGAAAAATAATGCAAACCCAAATTTCAAAAGACTCAATCATATCTTGTATTCTCTAATTGTTATTGAGAAAGGATGCAAAAATGTTCGCCTCGGTCACTGACAAAGAATGGAGTGTAGGGCCACAGGAATACTTACTCCAGGTGCCAAGTTCAATGTGGGGAAAAAATTCATTATTCACTTTACACACTGACATTTTTCTTGCAACATAAATACTAGATGATCAAAGCAGTCAGAGGCTCTTCTGACATCTAGGTCAGTGCCACAAATTCCTATGGAGAACACAATACTAGAGATAAGTTTGCCATTAGCTTTTATACTCAGAATAGGCAGTGACTGAGATGATAAAACTTACTTCATCTTACTGAGAGCATTTTTTATCTTGTTTGTTGCTCATGCAGAGTTCAGCAGCCAATGAAATACTCATTGATTTCCATGCTCTGCATAGATAAGAACTGAGATAACAAAGCTGATAATATGATAGAGAGCTTTGTCATTTCAGCTGCTGCTTAATGATCGATGGACCCGCAGATACCCAAGATTGGCAGATACAACTGTTTAAAAAAATCCTGGCTCCGTCTCAGAATCTGGATATTTGCCCGTACGCTGGTCTGCATATAAATCTATGGTGATCCAAATCTGGCACTTTAAAGGGTGGTAGAAGGGATAGAGGGATTAGAGCAAGCACGTTATACCTACGAGTCTCTCGCGCAGATATAACACTATTTCCGGGGCCGCTCATTATCCTTCATACATATGCCCTACTTCCCCTGCCCACTGGGACAGCCACCATCTCTGATTGGTTGCAGGCAGACTGCACCTTCATCCTGTGTGAAAGCGTGTCTGACTGCAACCAATCACAGATGCTGTGTGCATGTCGATCATAGTGTGAAAATAAATAAATTTGTCATAGGTTTCATCCATATTATGATACCCAGTTCAGATAAAGCATATGGCTACAGGCCCAAGCATTGTGCTTATCTTGGCTAAGCATCAAAATAAGAGGGACCACATGCGGCTTATTTTAAAATTATTTAAATAAATAATTTTTTAAAAATGGTGTGCGTTCTCCCCTCAATTGTGATACCCATCCATGAACAAACCAGCAGATGGGGCTATTATTCTCAGGCTGGGGAGGCCCATGGTTATTGGGTACCCCAGCTTAAAAAGAGCAGCCTGCAGCGGCCCAAGATTGCGCAATAATCCCGGAACTTTACCTGGCTCATCCCAACTGCCCCGATGCAGTGCCAATCGGGGTAATAAGGGGTTAATTCCAGCTCACAGCTTCCACTAAGCCCTAGATGAGTAACGGGGAGTTTCTATGACACCCAATCATTACTGATCTGTAAGGAAAAGAAATTAAACACAAACACAGAAAAATCCTTTATTGTAAAATAAAATACAAAACACCCTATTTCTCCAATTTTTTAACCCCAAAAATACCCAGTTCTGATGTAATCTACACAAGCTCCCATGACGATTCCAGCTCTGCTACATACTGAAGTGACAGCATGTGGGCACAGAACATGGCTGCATGCTGTGGCTTCAGGCAGAGAAGGACTGAACTGCAGCAATGAGTGTTGACATCACTCAGCTTATTTACGATCACAGCTAGAGGTTTCCACAGTACCCCAGCTTTGAATGCAGATGAAATGACCTCATTAAACTCAGAGACTTCCCCTCAGGCGTGGTCACTGAGTTCACAGACCTGCATCTCCTGGCATAAGTAGCCTCGGTCGTGAAGGGGTTAATGTTGAAGTGACCTCAATCTATATGGCTATGTGAAAATGGATGGTATAAAGTGGTAAATAACAAGCTACTTAACATCACTATGCAATATCAGATTTTAGACCACTTGTACTGTACAAACAAATTTTCCCTTTTGTGGGGAACAAGAGGGCCTTGCAGATACATAGATGGTTCAAATTGAAGAAGCCATGGCTTTTTCACACAGTGGGTGCAAAAATGTTCTGTACTTTGAGAGCATCAAGAGCTTGGATCTCTGATAAATGAAGTAGAAACGTTTTCGAAATCTGGTAAAAAAGTATGCCTATATTTATGAAGATAATCCAGTTTTACTGTTCTAAAAGGGAAGAAATAATGGGTACTCAACTAAGAGTGACAACAATTGAACTATTATGGGATCCGGAACATGTTTGATCTTCACAAAATGATTATGCAAGTATAAAATCGTTTTATCATTTATTGGAAAATGTCTTCCTCTTTATAGGGCCTTGCATTGTAGAGTGTCTGTCCGCCTGATCTAATAGTATGGGCGTCGCCTAATAGGCTGCAGATTTGTGACTGTGTTATCTGCATGTGGGAACAGCTCTCTATGCAAGCCACTAGTGTGTAGTTTTATCATTTAGCAATCGCCCCTTCCATTTCATGGAGGTGTGTGTGTGATTTGCTCCTCCCGCACCTGTGATGCTTCCACTTTAGTGGGGGTTTAGCTGTATCTTGGTAGAGTACTTGTTTTTGGCCTGGGCGATGTACACACTGCAGCCCATCTTGCTGTAAGTAATACTTAATTTTTGGAAGATTTTTTCCTCTTTTTATTGCTACTTTTCGTTTTTATAGAGAGAAAGAACAGGCTTGCTGTTTTCAAAGTGAAGAAGCAATGTCTTGTCATAAGACCTTTCCAACAATTAACCCTCTTTTAGGAGCTGTTTCATATTTGTGTATCCACAGAAGAGTATTTCCAAGTATTAGTATTGACCAACATTAGAAATCACTGTGATGTGTGGTAGTTTAAGGCCAGCAATAGTGATGGGCGATGCCCCCGATGGTCGGGATCGTGAGCCTCGCCTGATCGTTTAGTAAAGATCGAGATCTGGATCGAGATCGGGATCGAGATAACACGATCTTGTGTCCAATCACCGATCTCGGGCTTTACAGTTATGGGATGGGGTGAGGAGCTATAAAAAAAAGAATATAGTTAATAATGAACATTGTCATTATACTTTCAGGTCCCGCGACGCAATCTGCAGACTTTGACTCCCAGACACTTCTGCTTCCGAGTCCAATCATTGCTGTGCCCCCGGGTTAAAGGACCTTCCGTGACGTCATAGCATGTGACCAGTCTGGTCTATATGTTGTACAGACATTGGCCAACAGACTGGTCACTGGTCACATGACTATGACGTCATTGAAGTCCTCACTGTCAGACTGCTTCTCGCTCTATAGTGATGAAGCAGAGCTGACATTGCTGTTTCTGTGAGGTACATCTGATTAAGGAGTTTTTTATAATAAAGATGGAAACTTCTAATAAAAAAATGTTTCTATGTGTTGTGCTTTTTTCCCTGTTTATTAGAAATTTATGGTGACCATGTCTAATTTGGCGTGACACCATGAATTTCAGGCTTAGTACCATCTGAGAATACAAAGCTAGTATTAACCCCTTTATTTCTCCGAGAAGCAGGCTGACAGTGAGGACTTTCGATGCTGTCATAGTCATGAGACCAGTCTGTAAGCCAATGTCTGTACAACATTTATACCAGAACGGTCACATGGCTATGACAACACGGAAGGTACTTTAACCTGGAGGCACAGCAATGATCGGACTTGGAAACAGAAGCGGTTGGAAGTCAGAGTCTGCAGGACGCATTGCGGGACCTGTAAGTATGATCATAATGTTTTTTAATAATGTGTTTTTTTGTACAGCTCCTGGACCCGATCTGGACCCAATCTGTAACATGAGCTTTCCAGTAAAGCTCGTGATCGGGATCGTGTACACAATCACTATGTGATCGGTATGATCTCTGATCTTTACAGTTTGGGAACGCCCATCACTAGCCAGCAACAGTAGATCTTGCAGCAGTAATGCAGTCTTTTTCTAGAAAACACTGTGATCAGTCAGAAGTGTGGCTTTCATTGTGGTGCAGTGACTGTGGCAGCAGTAGAAGCTGCACAATAGAGAATTAGGTCCACACAGACAAGAAGATGAGTGACCAGGAACAACAGCTCAGGAAGCTGCAGCTCTGTAGTATACAGTTAGGTCCATATATATTTGGAAAGAGACAACATTTTTCACATTTTTTGCTCTGTACATCACCACAATGGATTTTGAACAGAACAATTCAGATGCAGTTGAAGTTTAGATTTTCAGCCTTAATTCAGGAGGTTGAACAAAAGGAACTGAAGCATTTTTTACAGTCAATCCCTTTATTTCAGAGGCTCAAAAGTAATTGGACAAATTAAATATTTGGAAATAAAGTGTTAATTTCTAATACTTGATTGAAAACAGTTTATTGGCAATGACTGCCTGAAGTCTTGAGCTTATGGCCATCACCAGACGCTGTTTCCTCCTTTCTAATGCTCTTTCAGCCTTTATTGCAGCGGTTTTCAGTTGCTGTTTGTGGACCTTTCTGTCTGAAGTTTAGTTTTTAACAAGTGAAATGTGGCTCTATTGGGCTGAGATCTGGTGATGACTCGGTCATTCAAGAATATTCCACTTCTTTGCTGTAATATACTCCTGGGTTGCTTTGGCTAAATGTTTTGGGTCATTGTCCATCTGTATTATGAACTGCCGACCGATCAATTTGGCTGGATTTGAGCACACAGTATGTCTCTGAAAACCCCAGTATTCATCCGGCTGCTTCTGTCCTGTGTCACAACATCAATAAACACTATGGACCCAGTGCCACTGGAAGCCATGCATGCCCCGGCCATCACACTGCCTGCGCCATGTGTTACAGATGATGTGGTATGCTTTGGATCATTAGCTGTACCATGCCTTCATCAGACTTTTTTCTTTCTATCATTCTGGTAGAGATTGATCTTGGTTTCCCCTGTCCTAAGAATGTTCTTCCAGAACTGTGCTGGTTGTTTATGATTTTTTATTAGCAAAGTCCAATCTAACCGCCTTATTCTTGAGGCTTACGAGTGGCTTGCACCGTGCAGTGAACCCTCTGCATTTTCTTCCATGCAGTCTTCTCTTTATGGTACATTTGGATATTGATATACCTACGTCCTGGAGAGTTTTGTTCATGTGGTTGGATGTTGTGAAGGGATTTCTCTTCACCATTGTAATTATTCTGCGATCAATCACCACTGTTGTCTTCTGTAGGCGTCCAGGCCTTTTTGCATTGTTGAAGTCACCAGTGCTTGCTTTCTTTCTCAAGATGTACCAAACTGTAGATTTTATTACTCCTAATATTGTAGCAATTTCACAGATGCTTTTTTTCTCTTTTGCAGATGAAGGATGGCTTGTTTCACCTACACGGAGAGCTCTTCTGACCGCATGTTTACTTCTCAGTAAAAACTTCAAAAAGCAAGCACCATACCTCAACTCAACTCCCGGCCTTTTATGCGCTTAATTGAGAATGAAAAAACAAAGGAAATGCTCACACCGGCCCATGAAACTGCCAGAGAGTCAATTGTCCAATTACTTTTGAACTTTTTAAAACCAGAGTGGCACATGTAAAGGAGCTGAAACTCCTAAACCCTTCCTCAAATTTTAATTTAGATACCCTGAAATGAAAACTAAAAGTCAGGACTTTATATCCATGTCCATTATATGACTATAACTTTAATATGTTTCAGTAAACAGGTGAAAAACAAAATTTATGTCAGTGTCCAAATATATACGGACCTAACTGTGGATGACATGATGAACAGGATGTAGATGCCTGGCTGAGTGTGGTCCATTGGCACTGGCAGAAGCAGAACGCTGTAGAAGACAGAAAATGGACAATCAGACAGGCAGATGGTATGGAGGATTTAATCATTGGCATCAGCTGTAGGTGAATGAACGTCCGCGCATATTAATGCCTGAGTCATTATGACAAATGTTAAGTTTTCCATGCTTATGATGGATAACCTAGTCTGCTTTGATGCAACAAAGCTACCAACCATTCTGAATATCCTCTGTGACAATACATTAAATGTTTTCTCTGACAGTACCTCCACAGCAAACTGGGCCAGTATTTGCCAATGGCCCAAGCTGATGACACAGAAGACCATCGGACTGAGTCTTAGGGTATCTGCCTATGAAAGGACACCGTCTAGGCATGACTCAACCTGTCTGTTCGGTTGGTGCATTTTTGTTTTCTGAAGTGTATCTGGCTGTAGCACAGGTAGTTATAGCATCTGATTCATCATGTCATATACACTGAGGAAAAAAAGTATTTAGTCAGCCACCAATTGTGAAAGTTCTCCCACTTAAAAAGATGAGAGAGGCTTATAATTGACATCATAGGTGACCACAACTACGAGAGACAGAATGAGAAAACAAATCCAGAAATTCACCTTATCTGATTTGACAAGATTTTTTTTGCAAATTATGGTGGAAAATAAGTATTTAGTCACCTAAAGACATGCAAGATTTCTGGCTCTCACAGACCTGTAACTTCTTCTTTAAGTGACTCCTCTGTCTTCCACTCATTACCTGTAGTAATGGTGTAGTACCCCTGAAGCCATCAGGACCTACAGGGAACTGCATCCAAGCCAGGATGCAGGGCCTACACCCAGGGACTCAGAAGACCAGTGGCGGTAACAGCAACATATTCATTCTAATCCCTGTTTTTCCCCATTCTCAAAGACTGGTGACCGACTAGGGTTGGACCCAATGGATTGCCACCTAGGGGTGGAACCGATACAGTCCACTAGACGACAACCAGGGGGGAGGGGTTAGACAGTCAGTAAGTAGATGTGAGAGGAGATGGACACAACCGTACTGACAGGAGAGTGTAATGGTGACCTGAGGACCAAGGTGTGTGGTTGCTGGTTGAGTACGGTGAAGTACTCCCAGAACCATAGCACCAACGGGGTACAGAGCCCTAGGACAGGCAAACGCTCCAGGCAGACCTGATAAAATCTGCACAGTGAGGTGACAATCCAGGACCTCACTGACCTTAAAGTTCGGGACACAGTAGCAACGGGAGAACCAGGGAACAGGATCAGAGAAACTGACCCCACAGGGTTCAAGCTACTTGTTATACGGACTAAGACTTAGAGACTACCAGGAGGGGACCCCCTGATGCTCTAAGCCACAGTGACCCACCAACCAGAGACAAGTGCAGGGGAAGACAGCCACCAGGTCATCACTCTGGTAATGGAACTAAGGGGACCAGTGGTGAGGACCAGCCATCATCGGGTTGCAGTCATAACAACGCTGTGAGAAAAAAAGGAACCAGTTACACTGCAATCCCTTGTGTGGCCTATATTTTTTCCACGTCCAACAACATCATCTATCCCTTGGGGCCTGGCCCTACTTGCGGAGGGCCCAACGTCCAGACTTTCACTAACATCAGCCCCAGTAGTGAGAACTGTCCAGCGGCGGCTCCACTAAAATAACTGCAACCCACAAGTGACGTCACCACAAAAACTTTGATTACAATTCCCCTGTAAATAACCCCCTTTTTAAAGCGACCCCCCGGGTCACGGAACTGGGCAATGGCCACTCAGTGAACTGTCCCAATGTAACCAGGCCCGGGACAGAGTACCTCATAGCCCTGGGGTGAGTCAATGGCACCTGTTTATCACTATAAAACTTGTTATCACTATTAAAGACACCTGTCCACAACCTCAAACAGTCACACTTCAAACTCCACTATGGTAAAGAACAAAGAGCTATCGAAGGACACCAGAAACAAAATTGTAGCCCTGCACCAGGCTGGGAGGACTGAATCTGCAATAGGCAAGCAGCTTGGTGTGATGAAATAAACTGTATGAGCAATAATAAGAAAATGGAAGACATACGAGGGGTGATCTAAAAGTAATGATAATCGGTTATTTCTATTGCACACAGAAATTAAAATAAAATGTTTTCTTCTCTCTTAGGTACCCACTAGTCCAGGGAAAAAAAATCACTTAAATAGGCCATGATTCCCGGGAGCTACATTCATTTTAATATGAACTGCCGAGGAGTGAACATCAAAATGAAAAAAAACGAGCTCAGAGCTGTCATCAAATACCTCTGCTTGAAAAAAATGACTACCAAAGACATACACAGTGACTTGGTAGAAACATTGGGGGACTCTTCTCCTCCATATTCCACAGTTGCATGCTGGACCAAGGAATTTAAGCTGGGAAGAACATCGACGGAAGATGAACATCGTGAAGGACGCCCATCCACATCCCTCAATCAAGAAAACGTGATAAAAGTTTAAGAAGTTGTATTGGCAGATCGAAGAGTGACTATCAGGCATGTAGCTGAGGTCACAGGGTTCTCATATGGCAGTATTCAAAGAATCCTTGCATAAGAATTGCATATGAGAAAGGTCTCCGTGCGTTGGGTGCCAAAAATGTTAACCGACGAGCAACAGAAGAAACTAGTTGACATTTCAATAGCAAATCTCGAAAAGTTCCAAGCAGACAAGGAGAATTTTTTGTCACGTTTTTTGACCATGGATGAGACCTGGATCCACCACTTTGATCCTGAAACTAAACAACAATCGATGACATGGAAACGATCTGACGAACCGATGCTGAAGAAATTCAAAGTGTCAAGCTCAGCAGGGAAGGTTATGGCGTCCGTTTTTTGGGACGCTGAAGGAAATATTATGGTGGACTATTTGGAGAAGGGAGCCACTATTATGGGCACCTACTACACAGAATAAATAAGAAGATTGCGGGAGGCTATCAAGGAGAAAAGGCGCGGCAAACTGCGGGCTGGAGTGCTGTTTCACCAAGATAACAAGCCGGCTCACAAAGCTGCAGTTGCCATGGCAACCATTCAAGAAGCGGGCTTTGAACTTGTGGAACACCCCCCATATTCGACAGATCTAGCCACCAGGGACTTCTTTCTCTTTCCTCACCTCAAGGAACACCTCCGGGGCAAGAAATTTGACAACAATAGCGATGTGATAACCGCTGTTGGGGATTTTTTTGAGGGTCAAGATCAAGATTTTTTTTCGAAGGGAATTCTAAGTTTAGAAAAGAGATGGAATAAATGTATAGACTTGTTAGGAGACTATGTAGAAAAATATGTATATTTTTTTTAATATATTCATTGTGTTTATTATTGATTATCATTATTTTTGGATCGCCCCTCGTATAAAACCCTGTGGGGTCAAAATAATCACAAGAACGATGAGCAAAAATCCCAGAACCACACGGTGGACTTATTGAATGACCTGCATAGAGCTGTGGCCTCCGTAAGAAAGGCTACCATCAGTAACACACTACGCTGCCAGGGACTCAGATCCTGCAGTGCCAGACATGTTCCCCTGCTTAAGACAGTGCATGTCTGGACCCATCTGAAGTTTGCTAGAGAGCATTTGGATTATCCAGAAGAGTATTGGGAGAATGGCATATGGTCTGATGAAACTAAAGTAGAACTGTTTGGTAGAAACACAACATGTTGTGTTTGGAGGAGACAGAATGCTGAGTTGCATCTAAAGAACACTATACTTACTGTGGGATGGGAAGCTGCATGGTGGTTTGCTTTCGTCTTTGATACTTATTCATTACAGCTAGATTGATTAGGGGCGCTATAATGTGGTGCGACTGTGGGAGTCACTCTATGGGGTTTTTGAGAAGTATAATAAGGACTGGGCCTGTTTACTCACTGGATTAGAAAGGGCACTATGCTCTCCTGTGACTTCACAGAAGTAGATATATACAGCATACACAGTATGAATAGGGATGTAAATGCAGAACACTACCCGTATTCTGCTAGTATACGCTTTGGGTATATGCAGAGGTGAGCGTGTAGGGTATTACTCCTATATCGGGTTGTAATAGGGTATCTCCAGGTAACCACCGGTCCCTTAGCGGCACACCCCGATATCCCAATGAGAGCCTTACACGTCACTTATGACATCACCGCAGCCAACAGAAACTTGCCACGTCACTGATGATGTCACCATGGCCAATAGAAACTTACCCCGTCACTGATGATGTAACCATGGCCAATAGGAACTTGACACGTCACTGATGATGTCACCGCAGCCAATAGAAATGTGCCACATCACTGACATGCTCAGATAGTTTAAAAGACCCATAGGAGTCCTGCATACGCTCAGTAGGCTCTTTTTGACACTTAGTGTCAGAATTCCAAAAAAATCCTGGTCACCAACCGTGACTCAGGAGACTGGGCTGGATGACCTCGGGTACGGGAAGGTACTGCTCCAAAAGATACATGAGGATCCCCCATACCACAATTTGTGACAGTACCCTCTCTCTAACACACCCTCCCCTCCGACGCTCAAATGCCGCAAATAAGTCAGGGGCATGAATGTATTCAACCGGATCCCAGGAGCGATGTTCGGGACCATAACCTTCTCAGTCCACCAAATAAAATTGTCTGCCATTGACCAACTTGGTCTTCAGAATAGCTCGAACTACATATTCCAACGAAGACGAAGTAGGCGACGAGGGATCATGTCTAGGACTGGGGACTAAACACACTGGTTTAAGTTACAATACATGGAAAGTGTTATGGGCAGGCGTAATTGGTACACTACCTGATTTATGAGTTTAATAATCTGATAAGGACCCAAATAGATAGCCAAATGTAGTCTCCCGGGGAAAAGATAGGAGCTGGATGCCGGAATATATCTGCCCCACATCTCATACGGTCTTTAGCAGCTGCGATGGCTGCTGGGGTGTCATCCCATGTCTCCCTAGCAGCCGATGCACGGGCACTGGTACCCAAGGATGCTGCCTGTTATTTAAAACGAAGGGTGTTTGGCCCATAGCCTCGGAGGCGGAGTTGTTTAAGGCAAATTCTACCCAAGGTAGAAGCACCGACCAATCATCATGATGAGCATTTACAAAATGCCTTAAATAAGTGAGAAGTGATTGGTTTGTGCGTTATACTAAACTGTTGGTCTCAGGATGGTAGGAAGATGAGATGTTTAATTCAATACTTAGAATATGACATAAATCCCTCCAAAATTGGGAGGCGAATTGAGAACCTCGGTCGCAAACTATTCTGTCAGGTAACCCATGTAATCAGGAGATGTGTTTGATAAACAACTTGGCCAGTAGACATGAAGAACATATGCGAGAGAGTAGAAGCAGATGAACCATTTGGGAGAAGTGGTCGGTCACAACTCAGATGACTGTGTGACCCCGGGATCTCGGAAAATTAACCACAAAGTCCATCTCCATGACCTCCTATAGTCTATCTGGGACTTGCAATGGATATAAAGAGTCCAGCAGGTCATTGAAATGAAGGTTGGTTCCTGGCACAAGAAATACAGATGTGTAAGTATTCTCTGACATCTCTCAACAGCCTTGGCCACCAGTACCATCTTTCAATTAACTCCTGGGTACTCTGAACTCCAAAATGGCCACCTACCTTAGATGTATGTGCCCAAGACAAGATGTCATTTTGTCTATTGGGCAGGACATACGTCTTCCCAGGTGGTACCTGGTCTAAGGTCACTGGTGCAACAGCACATATGAAGCAAGGTGGTAGAATGAACCGAGGGTCCTCATCCTCTTCTTCTGCAGTAATGCAAGACCTGGAAAGGGCATCAGCTCTTGTATTTTTCTCACCCGATATATAATGGAGATTAAAATTAAACCGAGAAAAGTAAAGAGACCAATGGGCTTGTCTCGGGTTTAGTCTCTAAGCGATTTGCAAATACACCAGATTTTTATGGTCCGTAAAGACCTGGAACAGGTGTTTAGCTACTTCAAGTAGATAACGCCATTCTGAAAACGCCAACTTCATAGCTAAAAGCTGCCTCTCTCCTATTGTGTAGTTTCTTTCAGCTGGAGAAAAGCTCTTGGCATAGAAAAAGCAAGGTCTTTTCCTACAGTTGCTATCCTTCTTATATAGGACTACTCCAGCGCCTACCGGTGAAGCGTTCACCTCCATCAAAAACGGTTTCTCTACATCTGGCCGATGTAAAATCAGAGGACTCACAAAATGAGCTTTTATGGCATTAAAGACTTTCATAGTTTCTGGTGACCAATTTATTGGATTAGCTCCCTTTTTGGTGAGGAGCACCAAAGGCTCCACCAGGGTAGAGAAATGAGGTATGAATTGCGTATAATAATTTATAAAACCAAGGAAATGTTGAATAGCCTTCAACAATCGTGGCTCTGCCCAATTCTTTACTGCTTTGGTTTTTGATGGATCCATTGCTAGACCTTTATGCGACACAATATATCCTATGAAGGGAGGAGACGGTTGTGCAAAGATACATTTCTCCAATTTGGCATAGAGGGAATGGGTTCGCAAACGGTTCAGAACTGGTGCCACATCCTGGCAGTGTGTTTCCAGGTCTGTAGAGAATATTAAAATGTCGTCTAGATACACAACGACAGAAGTAAGCAGCAGATCCCGAAACACATCATTCACGAAATCCTGAAACACTGCAGGGGCATTACACAATTCGAAAGGCATGACGAGGTACTCATAATGGCCATCACGAGTATTAAATACAGTTTTCCACTCATCACCCTCTCTGATTCGCACTAAATTATATGCCCCCCCGCAGGTCCAGTTTTGTGAAATTACGAGCTCACCATAGACAATCAAATAACTCAGAAATTAAAGTTAGAGGGTACTTGTTCTTTATCGTAATGGCATTGAGCCCTCTATAGTTAATGCAAGGGCGTAAATCTCCCTCTTTTTTCCTCACAAAAAAAAATCCTGCACCTGCAAGTGACACAGATTTCCTAATAAAACCCTTCTCTATACTTTCCTTTATATATGCCGACATGGCTTCGGTCTCCGGAATGGAAAGAGGATACACTCTACCCCGAGGTGGTTCTGCACCTGGTATGAGATCAATAGCACAGTCATAGGGGCGATGAGCGGGCAGAGTCTCTGAACCCTCCTTGGAGAACACATCAGCAAACTAATGATATGGAGATGGTAAATCAGAGAGCAAAGAAGGGTTTTGGCAGAAATTGTGTCTACTGTAAGACCTAGGCAACTATCTTGACACCAAAGGGGGCTTTACACGCTACGACATCGCTAATGCGAAGTCGTTGGGGTCACGGAATTGGTGACGCACATCCGGCCGCATTAGCGATGCCGTTGCGTGTGACACCTATGAGCGATTTTGCATCGTCGCAAAAACGTGCAAAATCGCTCATCGGTGACATTGGGGTCCATTCTCAAATATCGTTACTGCAGCAGTAACGAAGTTGTTCCTCATTCCTGCGGCAGCACACATTGTTCCGTGTGACACCGCAGGAACGAGGAAGCTCTCCTTTCCTGCCTCCCGGCCGCTATGAGGAAGGAAGGAGGTGGGCGGGATAATACGTCCCGCTCATCTCCGCCCCTCCGCTTCTATTGGGCGGCGGTTCAGTGACGCAGCGGTGACGTCGCTGTGACGCTGAACGAACCGCCCCCTTAGAAAGGAAGCGGTTCGCCGGTCACAGCGACGTCGCCGGGCAGGTAAGTAGTGTGACGGGTCCGGGCGATGTTGTGCGGCATGGGCAGCGATGTGCCCGTGTCGCACAACAGATGGGGGCAGGTACCCATGCTAGCGATATCGGTCCTGATATCGCAGCGTGTAAAGCGGCCTTTAGAGTCCCATGCAAGCACCCTCCCGGAAGCCCAATCTATATGTGGCGAATGGAGTCTAAGCCAAGGTAGTCCCAAAAGAATAGCGTCTACCCCATCCGGTAAAACCAAAAAGGAAATAACCTCCTGGTGATTAAGGGGCATACGTAAAAGTAAGAGGGACAGTTCTATAGGTCACCATTTTGGGAAGCACAGAACCATTCACCACACATATAGGAATACATTTAGGGAGTAATAGCAAAGGTATGGCGTGTTGACGAGCAAAATGGGAGGATACTTTAGAGGTGTCAAAAGAAAGATAGCATAGGAGCTTCAATTTAGAGGTAGAAGTAGACACATCTAGTGACCCCCCCCCAAGGGTCACTAGATGGGACCGTTTCCCTGATGGGGAGGTTACCTATTAGCATAGTGCCTAGACTGACGACAGGCAAAAGAAATAGGTGGAAGAGTTTGTCGATGAGCTCTGCCCCAGTCCGAGCTATCTCCATAGGAGTAATAGAAGACTCAGACAACTGGGAGGCTATAGGAGTTATGAAAAAAGGAGCCAATCGCACCTTGGGACATGTTTGGGCAACCTCCAGCTTTCGCTCAGAACGCCTGACATCAATTCTTGTAGCTACAATAATTAAGGATTCTAGGGTACTGAGAACCTCCCTTGTAGATAGGGCATTTTTAATAAATCCAGCTAACCCTTTCCAAAAATTAGCCACAAGGACCCTGTCAGGCCAATCCAGTTCAGCAGGCAGAGTTCTGAACCTAATGGCGTTTAGACTGACACTAGAAGAACCCCTGAGAGAGTTCCAGTAATTGTTGGGCTGAATCATGCATGACTTGAGGACCCATGATAGTCATTCTCTAGCAGCATCAGGTGATTCCGAAATTGGTTAATAAACCTGCAGAACGTTTTTACTCTCCCTTAAGAACTTATGGGGAAGAGACAATTCAGGTTGTGCTTGCGTGACCTGTACGGCAGGAGTAACTAATGCTGCTACTTGACTGGCTGCACGTGCAACTACTGTTTCTAGGTCAGCAGATACCTTCCTCCACACTTTTAAGTCTGAGCTCCAACTGCTGGATTGTCACGGATGTGTCTGGACCTTCAGGTGCTGCTGCTGGGACCAGGTGCAGAAGGGCCCCGTGATCGTCCAGACGTTCCTGGACGCTGTCCCTTTAAGGGCTTGAATTAGGTTTTTTTTATGTTTCCTTGCCAGGTTGGAGGAGTCTTTCTTCCAGCTGATAATTAATGGCCTTTATAACGTGGGACCTCTCACTTCTCCAGTGCGGGTTATACTTTTCACTTGGAGAAGTTGCTTGCTCAGGAGTGCATGTTGCTTCAGACTACTGTTGTTGTGTATTCTGAAGATACCCTCTCAAGATAAGTTGTTGTTTTTCCTTGTTGTGGCTTCAGACTACTGTTGCTGTACATTCTGAAGATTCCCTCTCAAGATAAGTTATTGTTTTTTCTTTTTCCCCTTTTTGCTGTTTATTTTTGTGTTAGTTTTTCCAACAGTAGATTGGTGGGTGGTGGGATTTAGTTCTAGGGTCTGGCTAGGAGACAGGGGCACGTTGGCGGGCTAACCCCTAACACTTATAGGTGTGCCGCCCCCGTGTCAGCAGACGGGCTGCTCTAATCCAGATCCGCGGTGGCTCGAGGGGAGTCTGGACCCGGGGGTCGCGCGGCTACCAGAATGAAGGGGGGTATTTACAAGGGGATGGTGTATTGAGAGTTTGTGACGCCACCCATGGTGTGTGGTAAGGTGGAGTACCACTGCTGGAGCTGGGAGTACCTGGTGGCGATGGAGTGGGCAGCCAGGTGTTTAACCCCTCCACGGGTAGGGGGATGCCCCGGGACTCAGTGAAAGTGGAGGGACTTGCTATTGGGGAGTAAGGGTCACTTGCATACTCACTCAATCCATGAAGCTGACACCGACAACTTAGTAAACCAAAGTTCTGGACACCACTGCCGCTGAGGGGGAGCACATTTGGGTCCTGTTTCTGCTGGTGTTGTCTGTTGATCTGTGACCTTTCCCTTGGCACCTTGTTCTCTTCTAGATGGTCCCTATAGCTTGAAACTATTCGTGCCCCACTACCCAGTATGGCTAACTGAGGGAGCTTGCTCTCAGGGTTCACGTTTGGGATTTCCTGGACCGTTTTAGTGGAAAGTCCTATCCCCCTTGTTGCGCTAGTACCCCAATTTTGGAGTGGGTGGAGAGTGGATCTTGAAGGCTCCCTCCTCGTCGGGTGAATTGTCAGGATGCCTAAAACTACTCCCTGACCTAGGGTCCACGTACCCCGTCGTGCCCTGGTCCCAGCCCAGTGATGGTACAAGACCGCCGGCTGTCCTCCATGACAATGCTGTGCCCCTTGTCATGATCCCCTGTGACCGGGGGTCCAGATCCTACCAGGCCCAGACCAACGTCTGCTACCTAGTACTTGCAAGGAGCCCAGCACCTGACCTCCTCTCTCCTTCACCTCCAACACTACACTCTCCTTTTCTCAGACTCACTCATGACACTCCTGACCTCCCCTTAACCAACCCCCCAAGTGGGCGACACTATTCCACTCAGGCCGTCCACTGGTGTGTCTGGTGGGTGGGGTGCAGAGTGTTGCTAGGATTTTGATTAGCTTGTTTTGGCAACACCAATAGTTAGGGACCCGTAACCAAGGAGAAGGTGGATATTGCACAGAAGGGAAGATTGCACTATACCCTGTGACGACCTGATAGGCCAGGGCGTCACATAGGTACCTGTGGTTTGAGGGCAAGCGCAGGGCCCTCCACTGTCAGGGTCAGTGCAGGAGCCCCTGGTTACCCCCCCTTTTTGTGTTTCAGCCTCCCTTAATCCCAGTAGTCCACTTTGCCGTGTATCCCTATCTAAGGTAGCTGTGTGTTGCTGCATGCACAAAGATGAATGCACACCTCCATGTAGGCGTCAGGGCTATTTATCACCTCTGTACCGCCCACAAGATGGAAGAACCACATGCAGCCAACCCCCTTGACCAATGAGAGCCTTACATGTCACTGATGACATCACCACGGCCAACAGAAACTTGCTACATCACTGATGATGTCACCATGGCCAATTGAAACTTGCCATGTCACTGATGAAATCTCCATGGCCAGTAGACCTGCCACATCACTGATGATGTCACCATGGCCAATTGGAACTTGCCATGTCACTGATAATGTCACCGCGGCCAATAGAAATGTGCCACATTTCTGACATGACATGCTCCGATAGTGTCAAAAGACCCATAGGAGTCCTGCACATGCTCAGTAGGCTCTTTTTGACAGTGTAAGAATTCAAAACAATTCTGGTCACCATCTGTGACTCAGGAGGCTGGGCCGGACAACCTTGGGTACGGGAAGGTACTGCTCCAAAAGATACATGAGGAGCCCCCGTACCCCGATTCGTGACAGTATCGCTATAATTACTTACACTCGGTGCTCAACCCAGTGCAAACCGCTTGAACTGCTTGAACAGCTCTTACTGGAAGTAACAACAGCGTGATTGGATGCAGTGACCACAAAAATAAAAATACTCCCCAGAAGTGATCTGTTTAGGGCTGGTTTCATATAGTCAGAGACCCAAACTGCCCAATTAGTGACTTCCATTGGGGTTCAGGGTAAGTCTGGGTCCCAAACAGAGTTGAGCGCGGTTCGCGGTTCGAGGTTCTCCAGTTCGGGGCTCGAGTGATTTTGGGGGCTGTTCGAGATCGAACTAGAACTCGAGCTTTTTGCAAAAGCTCGATAGTTCTAGATACGTTCGAGAACGGTTCTAGCAGCAAAAAGCAGGGCTTTTTACAGCTACAGTGTGCAGGAGCCATCGCTGGCAGCCTGCCAGAAGCTGGTAACCAAGATAAACATCGGGTATCCAACCAAAGCGCTTTGGTTAGTAACCCGATGTTTATGCTAGTTACGTGCAGGAAGCCCACACTTCCCCGCTCAGCTCGCTCCTCCCCCTCCTGCCCGCGGCATGTACACATACACACACACACACACACACACACACACACTCTCTGCACACATGGCCCCGCTCGGCTTACCTGCGGTGATGAAGTCCCGCCATCCCGACCTCAGCGCTGTCACTGTCCTCCATGGCCGCCGCTTGTCACATCACCTCTCGCTTCCGACCCGAGACTGACTAGCGGTGACGTCATGGGCCTCTCGCGATACTTGGTGTGAAGGCGCCGGTCATTGAACTCAGTGACAGGTCGGCAGTGCTGGAGATCAGCGCAGGTAATGTACCTCGCTGACAGCAGCACTTGTCATCCCCTGCAGTGACCTGGGCTGACCCATTGATGTTAGCTCAGGTCACTGCACTGCTCTCCCAGCCAATGGGGAACATCCTGCTCTTCATTGACTGGGACAGTGTGGATCGTCATGGCAACCCCTTGGATTACACCAGACCTGGATTTGTTTTTCATTCTAATAAATTGGTTAAAGAGGGAATGTTTTGGGGAGTGTTTTTTCAAATAAAAATGTGTTTGTCGTCTATTTTTTTTTTTATTACTGACTGGGTTGGTGATGTCGGGTATCTGATAGACGCCTGACCTCACCAACCCCAGGGCTTGATGCCAGGTGACATTATACATCTGGTATTAACCCCATATATTACCCCGTTTGCCACCGCACCAGGGCGCGGGATGAGCTGGGGCGAAGCACCAGGATTGGCGCATCTAATGGATGCGCCACTTCTGGGGCGGCTGCGGCCTGCTATTTTTAGGCTGGGGAGAGTCCAATAACCATGGACCTCCCTAGTCTGAGAATATCAGGCCCCAGCTGTCTGCTTTACCTTGGCTGGTGATCCAATTTTCGGGGACCCCTACGTGTTTTTTTTTTTAAATTATTTATTTAATTTAAAATAACAGCGTGGGGTGCCCTCAGTTTTGGATTACCAGCCAAGGTGAGGTTGCCAGCTGTGGTCTGCAGGCTGCAGCCGTCTGCTTTACCCTAGCTGGCTACAAAACTAGGGGGAACCCTACGTCATTTTTTTTTTCATTTTTTGGCTAAATACAAAGCTAAGCACCCCTTAGTGCCACATGAAAGGCACCAAAGGGTGCTCCACTTTTTCTCTATTTTTTCTCCACTTTTTCTACATTTTTTCTCCACTTTTTCTCCATTTTTTTCTCCATTTTTTCTCCACTTTTTCTCCACTTTTTCTCCACTTTTTCTCCATTTTTTTCTCCATTTTTTCTCCACTTATTCTCCATTTTTTCTCCACTTATTCTCCACTTTTTCTCCACTTTTTCTCCACTTTTTCTCCACTTTTTCTCCATTTTTTCTCCACTTTTTCTCCACTTTTTCTCCATTTGTTTCTCCACTTTTTCTCCACTTTTTCTCCATTTTTTTCTCCACTTTTTCTCCACTTTTTCTCCACTTTTTCTCCATTTTTTTCTCCACTTTTTCTCCACTTTTTCTACATTTTTTCTCCACTTTTTCTCCATTTTTTTCTCCATTTTTTCTCCACTTATTCTCCACTTTTTCTCCATTTTTTTCTCCTTTTTTTCTCCACTTATTCTCCATTTTTTCTCCACTTTTTCTCCACTTTTTCTCCATTTTTTTCTCCTTTTTTTCTCCACTTATTCTCCATTTTTTCTCCACTTATTCTCCACTTTTTCTCCACTTTTACTCCACTTATTCTCCACTTTTTCTCCATTTTTTTCTCCATTTTTTCTCCACTTATTCTCCATTTTTTCTCCACTTTTTCTCCACTTTTTCTCCACTTTTTCTCCATTTTTTTCTCCATTTTTTCTCAACTTTTTCTCCACTTTTTCTCCACTTTTTCTCCACTTTTTCTCCATTTTTTTCTCCATTTTTTTCTCCACTTTTTCTCCACTTTTTCTCCACTTTTTCTCCACTTATTCTCCACTTTTTCTCCACTTTTTCTCTACTTTTTCTATGGTCGGTCTACCCATTAGTTCTGCCATGCATACTGTAGCTCTACACCTACTGCACATGTTACTTTATGATTGACATCTCTTTCATACCAGAGCTGTCTAAGCCTACTCTGACCCCATATTTGTCATTACTATATTGTCCTTGTACTGTATTATGACATTTGTATCATGTGTTTCATTTCTTGCTGTGTTGCAATTTTTTTGCTGCATCCCAATTGTACCTCTACATTGTTCGAGTTTATGTTATTGTTCTCTCACTCTTATGTGGTACTGATTATTGTCATTTTTCATGATTACATGCAGATAAGTCCAATCTGACGAAGGCTCAGGCCGAAACGTCATTTGTAACTTGTTTTGGACAAAAACATATATGCTTATGAAAAAAAAATTTTTCTTAATACGGACCAATAAAGAGTGATTTTGCATTACTATCCATTGTGACTTACTGACTTAGTCTGGGAGATTTAGAGTGCCGAGCTTACTCACTAATTTTATCTATTATTACCTCTGAGCACCTATATACCAGTGAGCAGAGCTTCCTCTACAGTAGTTCTCCTGATTAGGCATGCCCTTACCTCATGAGCAGGGCATTGCAGCTTTGGTAGCAACCATTACGACATGGACTCTGCTGCTGTGGACCCGAGAAGAGTGAGTGCAGATTCATTACACCCACACTCCTCACATGAAGGGTCCGCACTCCTAGAAAATGGGGGATACGTTCCCTGAGTGTCTCCCCCCCATATTCTAGACGGTCCAGAGTCGTCGTGGGACCCCTTTATTTTTTTTCTTACAATAAATTGGTGAAAGAGGAAATGTTTTGGGGACTGTTTTTTCAAATAAATTTCTTTTGTCGATTTTTTTTTTGTTAGTACTGACAGTTTATGATGTTGGGTACCTAATAGACGCCATGACATCACAAACTGCTGGGCTTGATCTCAGGTTACTTTACAGCTAGTATCAACCCGATTTATTACCCTGTTTGCCACTGCACCAGGGCACGGGATGAGCTGGGGTGAAGCGCCAGGATTGGCGCATCTAGTGGATGCGCCACGTCTGGGGTGCCTGCGGCCTGCTATTTTTAGGCTGTGAAGGCCCAATAACTATGGAGCTTCCCACCCTGTGAATACCAGACCACAGCTGTCCGCTTTACCTTGGCTGGTGATCCAATTTGGGGGGGACCCTACTTTTATTGTGTAATTATTAATATTTATAAAATAATTATAAAACAGAGCCTGAGGGGACCTCCACATTGGATCCCCAACCACGGTAAAGCTGCCAGCTGTAGTTTTCAGGCTACAGCCGTCTGCTTTACCCTAGCTGGCTATCAAAAATGGGGGGACCCAACGTCATTTTTTTTTTTAACTATTTTTTAAATAGAAAAAATTAATGGGCTTCCCTGTATTTTGATTGCCAACCAAGGTAACGGCAGGCAGATGGGGGTGGCAACCCATAGCTGTCTGCTTTATCTGCGCTGAGAATCAAAAATACCGCGGAGCGCTACGTCATTTTTTTAAAGATTTATTTTTACAGCACTGTGATGTCCAGCAATCAAAATACAGGGAAGCCCATTTTGTTTTTAGTTATTTAAATAAATAATTAAAAAAAATATATATGGGCTCCCACTGGATTTTTTGTATTGCTAGCTAAGGGTAATCCAAGCAGCTACTGGCTGCTAACCCCCACTGCTTGGTGTTACCTTCACTGGCAATGGAAAATCCAGGGAAGCATTTTTTATTTTTTTTGCCAAAAAACTACAAAAAAAGGACGTGAGCTTCGCCATATTTTTGTATGCTAGCCAGGTATAGCAGGCAGGTGCTGGAAGAGTTGGATACAGCGCCAGAAGATGGCGCTTCTATGAAAATGCCATTTTCTGAGGCGGCTGCAGACTGCAATTCGCAGCAGTGGGGCCCAGAAAGCTCAGGCCAACCTGTGCTGAGAATTCCAATCCCCAGCTGCCTAGTTGTACCTGGCTGGACACAAAAATGGGGCGAAGCCTACGTCATTTGTTTTCTAATTATTTCATGAAATTCATGAAATAATAAAAAAAGGGCTTCCCTTTATTTTTGGTTCCCAGCCGGGTACAAATAGGCAACTGGGGGTTGGGGGCAGCCGTACCTGCCTGCTGTACCTGGCTAGCATACAAAAATATGGCGAAGCCCACATAATTTTTTCAGGGGGCAAAAAACTTCTGCATACAGTCCTGGATGGGGTATGCTGAGCCTTGTAGTTCTGCAGCTGCTGTCTGTCTGTATGGAGAAGAGCAGACAGCAGCTGCAGAACTACAAGGCTCAGCATACTCCATCCAGGACTGTATGCAGAATTTTTTTGCCCACCAAAAAAATGACGTGGGCTTCGCCATATTTTTGTATGCTAGCCAGGTACAGCAGGCAGCCACGGGCTGCCTCCAACCCCCAGTTGCCTATTTGTACCCGGCTGGGAACCAAAAATATAGGGAAGCCCGTTTTTTTTTAATTATTTCACTTATTTCATGAAATAATTAAAAAACAAATGACGTGGGCTTCGCCCCATTTTTGTGTCCAGCCGGGTACAACTAGGCAGCTGGGGATTGGAATCCTCAGCACAGGTTAGCCCGAGGTTTCTGGGCGCCTCTGCTGCGGATTTCAGTCCGCAGCCGTCCCAGAAAATGGCGCTCTCATAGAAGCGCCATCATCTGGCGCTGTATCCAACTCTTCCAACAGCCCTGGAGCCGGGTGGCTTGTTGGGTAATCATGAGTTAATACTGGCTTTGTTTTACTAGCCAGTATTAAGCCAGAGATTCTTAATGTCAGGCACGTTTGACCCGGCCATTAAGAATCTCCAATAAAGGGTTAAAAAAAAACACCACACAGAGAAAAAATACTTTAATAGAAATAAATACACAGACACATTAGAGACTCCATCTTTATTACCCCCTGTCAGCCCTCCACGATCCTGCTCTTCTGTCTTCTTTCTTTCTAGTGTAGTAGTAGTGACGATTGTAGTGAGGATGAGGTGCACCAGCTCATCACTAGGGGCTGGGGAACCTCATCCTCACTACAATCCTCACTACAATCCTCACTAGTGTAGTAGTAGTGACGATTGTAGTGAGGATGAGGTGCACCAGCCCATCACTTGGGGTTGGGGAACCTCATCCTCAGTACAATCCTCACTAGTGTAGTAGTAGTGACGATTGTAGTGAGGATAAGGTTCACCAGCTCATCACTTGGGGCTGGGGAACCTCATCCTCAGTACAATCCTCACTAGTGTAGTAGTAGTGACGATTGTAGTGAGGATGAGGTTCACCAGCTCATCACTTGGGGCTGAGGAACCTCATCCTCAGTACAATCCTCACTACAATCGGGAAGCAGCGTGCAGCCTTCACTCCGTGAGTGATCAGTGCTGGCTGTCAGCGGTAACAGCGGTAACGCTGACAGACGCGTTACCATAGCAACGGTGCTCTCGGAGCCGCGGTTAGCGGTGACGTCACCGCTAACTGCGTTGCTATGGCAACGATGATCTCCGTTAATGACCGGCTGTGTCAGCCGGTCCCTAACGGAACGGGGAGTCGACCGTGTGCTAGAGCATGTCGCCGGTACACGGCGATACACATATGTGCACCGTGTACCGGAGAGATGCACTCGCAGGTCCTACATGACGTGTCATAGTCATGTGACCAGTCTGTAGCCAATGAGATAATAGCCACGTGACTGGTCACATGGCTATTTTGACGTCACGATAGGTCCTGCATCTCTGCTGGCAGTGCCGTCACCGGGAGGATTCAGCGATCATCGGATGGAATAGCGGCAGGAGACAGAGTGCAGAAGGGATCGCGAGGACCGGTAAGTGTTATGGCAATGTTTATTAACTGTTTGTGTACATTTATAATGCATTTTTATGTGTTTGTGATTGCCTCCCATTATAGCCTATTGGCTCGAGCCGAACTCGAACGGGACCTCCGTTCGGCGAACCGACCTCGAGCCGAACCGGGACCGGTTCGCTCATCTCTAGTCCCAAACTGAACTTTGTCTGAAGTCCGGCTGAAGCCGCCAAACCGAACTTCCATGAGTTTGCTCATCTCTACTTATTAGGTGATATCTGGAGAGAATTGGTAACTCAGGATGTTTTTTTAAGGGTATCAGACTACAGCAGGGCTAAATGTAAATGTGTGTCACAATTTTCAGATTTTGATTTTTAAAATATTTGTAAAACCATGTATCATTGCTTTTACACTTCACATATATTTGGTACTTTGTGTTGATGTCTCACACAAAAACACAATAAAAATTAATTGTTTAAGGGTTTAAAATGAAAAAGTGTGGAAAAGTTCATTGGATACTAATACTTATTCAAAACACTATGTAAATAGCAGCAGCTAGTCAACACAAATTAAAGAAGTGGTTCACCCATTTATATTATTTGCTAGATCGATATTATGTTGAGAAACAATGTGAGTGGCGCTATTGCAGTCTGCTGTTCCCCATCGCGTGACCCCCGGGCTCTGTGACCTCAGGGATCTGGTGATGTCATGTCAAGTTCCGGATCACGTGACATCACTGCGGCCGGCCGCAGTCTCCGTGAGTGATTGGCTGTGGGCGGTGTTCCACCGCTCAGCACAGCCCAGCGTGATAGCCAATTAGCTACCTGCTCCCTCCTCCCTCACAGCAAAGCGCTGCAAGCAGGAGACACGCTGGGCTGTGACGAGCGGTGAAACACCGCCCATGGTCCAGTGACTCAGGAAGACTGGGGCCAGCCGTGGGGATGTCACGTGGTCCGGAATACCGCCTCTCATAGGCACTATTGCCAACATAAGGTATTTGAGAGAAACCTTGTTTCTCAACATAATATGGATCTAGCAAATAATAAATATCGGTGAACCACCCCTTTAATAATATAATAATAATAATAATAGTAATCAGCATCATCAGAATTAAGTATAGCCTATTGCAACAGTCTCTCATGTGGCCCCTTGGCAAAATTAATTGCACACGCCTAGTCAAGGGGAATAAAATGTAACATGAAGAACGAGATAAGAATTGTAATTAAAAAATAAAAAGTTAAATATATGATAATATATAAATTTATTTTTAACATTTTTTTTTGTCTAATGGGTTTGTCAGTGTAAAATATTTGCATGGTCCTTGGCATTAAAAATCCATCCCAAAACCAAGCCCTTATTTATAAACACATAAAGAAGAACAATGGTGTTGCCACTTGTCCAGCCAACTATTGTCATGTTCCAGAATACAGCCGTGCAGTTATTTACTATGGAAGCACTCCACTGCAGTTTTTAGTTCTTTGATACAATATCTTGTGAGATTTCAAAAACCCGACAGAGAATTTTTTACACATATTAAATCAGTCTACTGTGTTCTTCTTAGCTTTGATAAGGTGTATTTTACAAGCAATTGTCACCTGGGTTGAAAGTACCAATTGTCATGTAATGCAGCCTGTGTCACAGCCTGTCATTTGGAGCGTGGAAGAGACTATTGTACAGCGATGTCTAACAAGATAAAATAGCTCTCTCCATTAAGATTAAAGCGTTTAACATTGGCAGTTTCACCTACGCAGCGACAGGATTTCATGTCTATGTGTCATATTTATGGCATTTCCACTAATGTTTTCTTAAAGTCAATTATTAAATATAAATTCTCTGTTACATTAGAAAAAAAAATGAGAATAAATTGAAATAAGTGTAATAAATGCCTCCTCTACGCAGTTAAATCGCTGCATTTGATGTAAAAAGCTTTGAAGTTGCTGGGATATGATATGGAGATGATACTCTTTGCTCTTTTATGAGATGCTGCAAATGTATTTTGGTGTTTTAGTTTATTCAGTGTGGCAATTTAGATAATTGTATTATGATAATGTACCAAGCAAAGGCTTGAATAACTTTAACTATCATTTTTTTTCTCAAATTGATTTTTTAAGCCCCTCTCTGAATTCTACCAGAACATAGCTGTTGCTAGCAGAACCTTTCTATTGAGTCCTATGATAGTCCACATTTACAATGTTTATATTCCCATCTACTAATTTACACTCACCCTAAATATCATAACCACTGCTTAAAGAGACCAACCATCAGGATTTTCATATATAAACTAAAGACAGTGGTATGCTAGCACTATCACGCTGATTCTATACATACCTGTAGTTGTGAGATTGGATGTAAAGCTGGGTTCACACTAAACGACAGCGACAACGACGTCGCTGTTACGTCACCATTTTCTGTGACGTAGCAGCGACCTTGTAAGTCGTTGTTATGATCGCTGCTTAGCTGTCAAACACAGCAGCCAAAGCAGCGATCATAACGACACGCGTCGCTGTGCTGCAACATGTGCAGAGAGCAGGGAGCCGAGCACACTGAGTGCTGGCTCCCTGCTCTCCTAGCTACAGTACACATCGGGTTAATTACACGATGTGTACTGCAGCTACATGTCACAGTGCAGAGAGCAGGGAGCCGCGCACACTGCTTAGCGCTGGCTCCTTGCTCTCCTAGCTACAGTACACATAGGGTTAATTACACGATGTGTACTGCAGCCACATGTGCAGAGAGCAGGAGCCGGCGCTGGCAGCGTGAGAGCGGCGGAGGCTGGTAACACCTTGGTTACCCGATGTTTACCTTGGTTACAGCTTACCGCAGCTGCCAGATGCCAGCTCCTGCTCCCTGCTCGCTTCATTTCGTCGCTCTCTCCCTGTCACACACAGTGATCTGTGCGTCACAGCGGGAGAGCAATGACCAAAAAATGAAGCTGGACATTCAGCAACGAGCGGCGACCTCACAGCAGGGGACAGCTCGTTGCTGGATGTCACACACAGCGACAGCGACGGGACGTCGCTGCAACATCCCAGCAAATGGTGACGTAGCAGCGACGTCGTTGTCGTTGTCGCTGTGTGTGACACCACCTTAAGTTTGTGAAATGCACTGTTATTTGATTGATAGGTGCAACAAGATATCTATTAGGTGGGTCAAGTTTGCTAGTTGTTCCCGCCCTTGTCTGCCTGCCTGGCCTTCCTCCCTCTGTCTCTGGTATTACAGGGGGAAGAACAACGGAGTAAGGACAGCAGAGAGGAAGGACAGGCAGCAGACAAGGGCGGGAACAACTAGCAAACCTGACCCACGAATTAGATATTCTGTTGCACCTCTCACCAAATACAATGCATTTCAGAATCTTTACTTGCCTGTATTTCAGAAAGTATACATCCAATCTCACAACTAAAGGTATGTATAGAATAAGCAGCCTAGCACCAGTATGGAACTGGCTTTAGTTTATATATGAAATCCTGGTGGGTGGTCCTCTTTAAGGCTGTTTTCATATGGAAGTAATTTAGTCAGGATTTGTCACCAGTGTTTGAAAATCTAAACCATACATTTTTCCAAAACATGGAAAAGGTGCAAATCTTTACTTAACTTTATTACTGTATCTGTTCCACATTTGATTTTACCTTTCTTGAAATGCATTATTTATATTTTACTCACTGACACCATACCGTGCTTATGTACAGGGCAAAGTGAGCACACAGAGTCCATACAGAACTCATAAGCACTATGTGGACTGCTAGAGTGCTTGGAAAGTAAACTGTGTGACCCCTATTTGCGGTTGTGCACTGCCCATGCATTCTTGAAAAATGTGTTTGTTCCCTTAGCTGAACTAATTTTTTTAGGACTGATGCTGTGGCAGCAGTGGCGTACCACCAACAGTGGCAAACTATGCGGCTGCTATGGGGCCCGTGAGTGGGGGGCTTGGTGCCAACTCTGGCACTGGGCATCCCTGCCAGTCATCACACTTTCAACTGTGTTGGCATAGTAGATACCAATGCAGCTGAAAGCAATGATGAAAGAGGGAGCACACAACATCACTAATGTGCGACTGCTATGCTAAGATGTGCAGAGCAGCAGAGCACACACAGACCAGAGCAGTGGGGAAAAAGGAGAGGGGAGTATTTTATATATATATATATATATATATATATATATATATATACATATATTTAAATCAGAGAGTACATTGGAGAAGGAATATGCAATGTGCATTATACTATTTGGACGACTATGGGGGTGCACTATAATATATGGAGGATTATTTGGGGAGCATTATACTATATGGAGGACTATGAGGTGTGCATTATAATATATGGATGATTATGGGGGTATAATATATGGAGGACTTTGGAATGCAATATAGTATATGGAGGATTATGGGAGCTCATTTTTCTATACGGAGGATTTTGGGGATTGAATTATACTATATGAAAGGCAATGTGGTGCCCATTATACAATATGTTGGACTACCATATGAAAGGCAATGTGAGGCCCATTATACCAAATGGTGGACTATAGGGGGTGCATTATACTATATGCAAGGCAATGTGGGATCCATTATACTATATGGAAGACTATTGAGGGAGCATTATACTATATTCAAAGCAATGTAGGGCTGATTATACTAAATGGAGGACTATGGGAAACATTATTATCGGGTGCAGTATTATGAAAGGCAATATGGGTGTCATTATACTGTATGGAGAACTATGGGGGTTCATAGTACTATGTGGAGGATTATGTGGGGCCAATTCTACTATCTGGAATGCTAAGTGGGGCCATGATAATATTTCAATGGTTTTGTGGAGATCATTATTATATTTGGAGGGCTATGTGAGGGCCATTATAATATTTCGAGGGCTATGAGGGAGCATTTATACTTTATGGAGGACTGTGTTGGGGGCCATTATATGGTGTGAAGTGATGTGAGTGCCATTGTACTGTATGTAGGCATATTATACTTCATGGAGGGCTGTGTGTGTGGGGGGGTCACATTTGAGGGTCATACTGTGTTGGATTCACCATACTTTGCCAGAGTAGTTGATGGGGGTTACAGTAGGGTCAATATACTGTGAATGTGACGGATACTGTGGAGGAATTCACTATGGGAAGTTCATACAGTGTGTTGTGAGGTATTTATGTTGTCATCATACTTTATGGGTGCAATGAAAAGTGAATCTGGGGGCTTCAATAAGTGGAAAATTTGCTTTTTAAGAGTTATAAAGCTGTGAGATATGTTCTTATGTGAATGTGTGGAGGATCCAGAATGCTGGGGAGTGTGTGCAGTGATTGGAGACACACTCTATGTGCTCACACAGCTCTGACAATGCGTGCAGTTGAAGCAGAACGATCTCACCGAGTTGTCAGAGCTGTGGGAGCGCGGAGAGTGTGTCTGCACTCACTTCACACGCTTCCCCGCTTCCCAGCATTCTGGAACCTCCGCGCACTGTCAGACTTGTGTGAGAGCGAGGAACATCTTACTTATGCTTTGTACGCCAAGGGAACTACTTTTTAAGGATGAAGGGAACTGCACAAGTGTGGCCTCTGTGGTGGAAAGATAATAGTCACTGACATAACGCTAGGGGGTCTATTTCAGAAGATGAAAGGTTATTTCTTTAATGGAGCATCATTTTTAATAGCTGAAAATTACAAAACATTAATTTACACATTTATTGCTTAATTAAATGTATATTTTATAATGGGAACACCTCTTTAAGGATGTGGTTGTGAAAGTCGTAAACTAGGGGGCAGGAATCGTAGTGGAGAGGGAAGTTGTCTGCCAGGAGTGAGCGAGCCGTGGGTGGACGGTGGAGCAGTATGGTGGCTTTGTCAGGCGGACCCTAGAGTGAGAGTCATAGACAAAAATGTAGGTTGAGTTACTACAAGCGGTCTGTTGGATAGTGTCAAGACATGGTAAAAGTTGGCTTCCAGGTGTGCCTTGTAATGCTATCATTGAAGAGGCCAATAGAAGTGTTATTATCAGCCTAGAGTAGTTAGTTTTGGAGCATCTGCTTGGATTGTGGAAAATATTCAGTGGAAACAATACAGTTCATGTAAATAAAGGTGACCTGCAAATAGGATTGGATCAAGCATTCGAACATGTGCCACACCAAATTCATCACTTTTCTTTCATCCCATTTATCTTCTTGGAATTATATTTAGTGTTAAAAGTTCCACACCTTTAGAATGTAGAACAAGTCTGCTAACTCAGGCAAACATTTGATCCTGACCTATCCATCACACCACACATGTAAGCCCTTCCCATCTACTGATTTCTCTACCCCAAAACATTTTTCAAAACAATTTTTTCATAACCTTCAGTCAAGAAAATTTTGTCTTCATAATTTGTACTTAAATTACTGCAACGTCCCCTCTGCAGCCTTTCCCTCCCTTTTACACTCCTTCAGTCCATCCTCAGTTCTTCTGCTTGGTTAACTTACCATAGTTCTTTATAGCCACTCCTCTATGCCAGACTCTATTCCTTATCCATAATATTTCCTCTCCACATATTCCTGCACCCCAATACCTCTCCACATGAAAACTCATGTTCATGTGTTCAGTGTTTTTCATATTTTCTTTTTCTTGTAAAGCCCCCATACATATTAGAATAATGTTGGATGCACCAGCCAATATCAATAGATTTGGCCGATACTCTAACGTGAATGTGGCTCCCAGACCATTGATTGTTGGTGGAGTCAAGTATCTGGCATCTCCGATGTTGGACTCTCAATCTTTGTTCTCCAGATATAAGCCTCCATCAGGCATGTCTGGTATCTAGTCTCTCATAGAGTACTCAGGAGTGCTCGGCCGATTGAATATGGGAGAGCCAGTCAAGATAGCAGGCGTCCGAACGATGGGCCAAGTGTTGTCTGGCTGATAGTCATCTCATCTCTATGGCAACTTTTACAATCTTATTTTACTTGTACAGATGTTACTATAGGGTAATCCTGGGTTAGCATGCTGACTCGGCTGTTTAGTGTGCAAATCGGGCTGATTAGTATACGAACTGGCATTAGTACAATAGTATAGCTAGGAAAAAATCATAGAATGGTAGAGTTGGAAGGGACCTTAAGGGCCATCGGATTCAACTCCCTGCAAGTGCAGGCATTCCTAAATCATCCCAGCTATATGTTTATCCAGTTTCTGCTTGAAGATTTCCAATGATGGAAAGCTCACCACCTCCCGTGGTAGCCTGTTGCACTCTCTGATTGCCCTCACTACCTCCCATGGTAGCCTATTCCCCTCTCTGACTGCCCTCAATACCTCCCGTGGTCACCTTTTCCACTCCCGGACTGCCCTCACTGTCAAAACGTTTTTTCTAAAGTCTAATCTGAATCTCCTTCCTTTAAGTTTCATCCCATTTCTTATTATAATTTCTTGTACTAATGAGATTAGGGTACTTCCCTCTGCACTGTGACTACCTTTCAGATATTTGTAGACCGCTATTAAGTCTCCTCTCAGCCTTCTCTTTTTCAAACTAAACATCCCTAGTTGTTTTAGCTGGTCTTCATATGACATGGTTTGCAGACCTTCTACCATCTTGGTTGCTCTCCTCTGGACTTGCTCCCGTATATCAATGTTGTTACTTTGTTTATGTTTTAATAAGCGACAGTCGGTATATAACATGAGACTTGTCCATGTACTAACCTTTTGATTTCTAAATAATTTTATGTTTACTATACTTATAACATCCAGTGAGCTGCAGTGATTTTATCATTATTTAACGATAATGTTTATACGTTCGTACATCTACACACAAAGCTGCAGTGTTTTCAACCATTATTTCTTTATAGCTTGAATTTCAACGAATGAAATACTTATTAGCATAATCTATTAATTTCCTCAAACACCTTTTTAATAAGAAAGTGAATTAAACAAAATCTATAAGATGTGTGCGCAATAGTAATTAACGTGTGTACTACATTAATAACGTTCACCTACACTGCACATACAAAATTTGATTTCTGTCTTTGGACTTTCTGAGCATTGGAATAAATTCAATTAAAGATGTATTTGCCCCAAGTAAAATGAAATGACAGACAGTTATCCTGCTACACACCACTGCTCATGAAATAATTCATAACAAGCCTCTATTTTTTTCCTTCTTCCTTTATAGACTCAAAAATTATATATATTTCTGTGCTGTAAACATAAAACTCCTTGAGAAGCATTTGCATAATCCATGTCTACATAGTACTGTCTCTCAGGAGGGGAAAGGAGGACTGGATAATAGCCCATTGTCTCAATCTCTACCAGGACCCACTGCTTTGGGTTTGAAGTATGCAAGTACTAGACTGGGACAGACATGGTCTAGAACTGAAACTACAAGGCTCACAAGATAAAAAGCAGATGTGGATGAGTTTAGATTCAAGAGCAATGTTGTAAGGTGACCTTATGCCAGTTTTATTTATTTTTACACCACTATAGATATGCAGGCAGCGTATGTGATTCTAAGCAATTAGACACGCTGTCACACAGGGTGGGGGCGCGGTCTGACTGCAACCAATCAGTGACACCAGGACTGCCAGTGGGCGGGGGAAGCAGTAAATATGTATGAGGGCAATGAGCGGCCTCGGAAGTAGTGTTACAGCAGCACGCGAGACTTGGTAAGTATAACACTCCTGCTTATTCCTATTTTTTTTCTTTTCCTTTATTTTTTTTTAATTGTCTGGGTGGCCAGATCCAGATGGTTACATGGATTTCCCTGAGAAATTTTTGTCCACGGTCAGTGCATAGATACTCGGTATCCGGTAAGGATCCCAGATATTACAGTCCGGGTTCACCAATCACTACTCTAGACTAAAGGAAAAGAACCTGCTAGTTCATGGTACCTGCATGAAGAGCTGGCCACAAATTGCAGACTATTCACAGACCACTGGTTATGTCAATCCTGTTGTGTTTGTTTAAAAATTTGCTTGCTCTCAGCTTAAGATGATTTTGTTTGAATGTATCAGTGACCTCTATTCAGCCATTGTTCTACTTGTCAACTCCAGCCTGATATGTAGGGGCAAGGATCTGTTACTGTGACCAGGTCCCTCTGCCCATGGATGGACTATAGAGATTGGAGCTGGATACACATGCTACAGTTGTGATAAACATCGTCTGGAGTAGTATGAATACTATGGTTGCTGTGAGACAGTGTAGTGAAGAAATAAAAATTGTTGCATTGTTAACCTGTCTAGGTGATTAATACAACCTCAAATCTTCACAAGTGGTGGCAGCAATGGGATCACCTATCTCTGGACAGCTAACCAGGGAAAGTTACTGAGTGGGGACTTGAAAGAAGAGATGGCAGGCTCCATCTACAATAGGCTCAAGAAGGATTAGCTGAGAGCCCTTTGCTCAGGGAGAGAGCTACAGTTGTTGCCGGAGGAAAAACTGGGTGACCCTAACACAAAACTAGGCCAAGTGGGACCGATAACACCAGCAGGAGGAGGTCAGTTCAGTTCATTGTAAAGATGTCATTGCACTGCTATGCTAAGATGTCAGATGAAGAGGGAGAATGATGGGAGAGGGAGTGTTAACTCCAGGATACAATTTACTGTATTTTTTGGACTATATGATGCACCGGACAATAAAACACAACTAGATTTTTGTGGTGGAAGATGTGAATATTCATTTTCTTAAATAGCTGGCAAACATGACTATCTGAGCCACCAGATTCCTGCTCCTGCCTGCAGTTCCTGCCACCTGTGACCCAATTGCTGTCCACCACAGTACACTACATCCAGAATATAAGATACACCCCCACTCTTCCTTCCAAAATGTTTTGGGGAAAGCGCATGTTACAGTCTGAAAAATATGTTGAAAGCATAATGTCGTCAGGAGGGGGACCCACCTGGCATTGAAAGCCAAATATACTCACCTCAGAGTTTGACCAATGTGATTCAGTTGGATTGTGACCTGAATAATCTTGAAAGCATATGGTGTGCACGCTGCGTGGAATCAAAAGTCTGCAGTCACATCGAGTGACTACAGACTTTTAACAAAATACCTGTGGACCCTCTTTAATGATGTAAGCCTAATATCATCTATGATTACCCCATTATACATTGTATTAATAAATATACTGTATTAGTCCTGTCGTGGGCATGGGACAGACCATAACCAGGGGGCCGCTCGACGCACTCGGATCCGGGCGGTGACTGCGGCTTGAGTGGCTGCCAGATCCAGGGCTCGCGCAGCCATCTGTTGCCCACGGTTGAAAAGGGGATATTTACAAGGGATTGTCTGTGACGCCACCCGTGGGTTGCGGTGATGAGATGGTGGCATCGCCGTTGCCTCTGGGGACAGTGCCTGGGACCAATGGTGTGGTCAGTGAGGTGGTATCCCCTCCACGGGTAGGGGAGGTGTAGTCCCGGGGCCCAGGGTATTGTGTGGTATTGCATGGAAACGGTAAACTCACAGTTTGGTTGTCATGGTGCTGGATGAGGTTGCACTGATGAGGTGAGTCAATAAACACAGAGTCTCTTTGGTAAACCAAATTGGCAGTGGCCGGCCGCCGCGGCCGGGTGTATTCTGGTCCCTCACCCGGGATGATGGTTTGTGTCACTTTCCTCTATACTACTTTTTAGTTCTCCTTGGGCTTCTCGGTATGGAACACGGGAGCCCGCTCCCAGCACTACGGGCGGGAGCCTTGCCCGCAGACACTGACCCTTGGGATCTCAGTGGGTGTTTGCAGATACCCTATCCCCCGTGGTGGGCTGCTGGTCTGCTTTTGGGACTTTGGGTGGGACAGGACATGTAATCCTGTCCTCAACTGGTTAATTAACAAAGGCGGTGGTCCCATTCTTTGCTTCAGGGTCCAGGTACCCCCTCTATGCACGGTTTCGGGTCGGTTCTCCGGTGTCGGTGCCGGCGGGCTCCTACCCTCTCCCAGTCCACCTCGGATCTCCGGCAGCCATCTTCCCGTCTCCTGTCAGACACGGACCACCGCCTGCCATCTAGCCAACACACTGGGGCTCGAACCCCGATGCCTTTACTCTCTGGCTTGCAGTTGAACTTCAACTCCAACTCTCCTCTGTCCACCTTGCTCTCTCCTTGACCTCCAACACCTAACTGAAAACTCCACTCAACTCAACTGCTCTTTTTCCCGCCCCGGGTTCTCTAGACCCCTAGGTGGGCGTTCCCAATCCACCTGGTCCCGCCCACTGGTGTGCCTTTCCTACCCTGGAGGGGGTGACTAGGGTTTTGTCAGCTTTGGTTTAACCCTGTGAGGGATGGTGTTGTGCGGGAGCCTATTTGATATGTGACCACCTGGCGGCGCCAGGGCGTCACAGTCCAAATTTGGTTCAGCATATTATATTAATTCAATTATATAATGGTCTGGTAATCAAGGTGGAACTGAATGGATGTTTTACAGTCTAGCATCATATAGTTTAAAATTCAATATGCTTCAGAGAAAATATATTCGAAAGATTCAGCTAGGGACCATATCAGGAGACCAATTTAGTCCAACTTTGCTCCTGGCCGGCTTCTCCCAGTGCTACTAGAGGTGATTGACAGGTTTCTTGATATGTGTGAGAGCTATCAGTAACCTAGAGTGGTGCGTAGAATAGCCTGGTTGGGGTTGAAGCTGGACTAGTCTCATCTCTGGCTATATTTACTTAAAGCATACTCTCTCTGAAATGTCAGAGGGTTTGAGGGAAAAATATAACTGGCTGCAATCATGTAGCCCAGGGGTTGGGAACCTTTTTAGCTGAGAGAGGCATAAATGCCACATACTTTAAAATGTAATTCTGTGAGAGCCATATAATATGTTTAAAACTAAATACAAGTAAATATGTGAATTTTATGTATGACCAACACTTTTAAAGTACAATAAGTCTCTGATTTTTATTTTTTTTTAATAATGTTGTTATGCTGTTGCTAACCAATGATGAATAAAGTACTTCTTATCATTAACCCGCTAGGGAAAAGCGGTAGTGGTAGAGCAGCTAAGAAGGTCCCAAGAGGAAGGGTAGGCAATGCTGCGGGCATGGAGGAGAAGGTTTCATGACTAGAGTTAAGCGATGTTCGAGGTTCGCTAATTTCATGTTCGAGTGATTTTGGGGGTGCTCGAGATTAGAGTTGAGCGCGGTTCGTGGTTCGAGGTTCTCCAGTTCGCGGCTCGAGTGATTTTGGGGGCTGTTCTAGATAGAACAAGAACTCGAGCTTTTTGCTAAAGCTCGATAGTTCTAGATACGTTCGGGAACGGTTCTAGCAGCAAAAAGACCAGCTAATTCCTAGCTGGCTTTCCGCTGTAATAGTGTAAGTCACTCTGTGACTCACACTATTATGAAATTTCAGTGTATAGTGTGCGGGAACAGCGTATTCAGATCACTGCTGTATGGATAATGGCGATCGCCTTTTTTTTTTTTTTTTCCTTGTCTTCTTTCCCTAAGCGCGCGCGTGTAGTGGGGAGGGCCAGCATGTCAGCCAATCCCAGACACACACAGCTAAGTGGACTTTTAGCCAGAGAAGCAACGGCATGTGTGATAGGATGTCCATGTCACATGTCACTGCATTATAAAACCGGACATTTTCCTCCAGCACGCCATTATCTGCCTTCTGCGTCCTTGGTGTCAGTCATCACTGGCGTAGCTCCTGTCTCCAATACTGCTGTGTACGCTCCATACACAGCGCTGTACAGCATAGGGATAGCACTTTCTATCAGTCCTTTTAAGGGCTCATACCGGCAGGGTCAGAGCCATAGGTGACAGGTCCGTGAAAACAGAGTTTAACAGCTACACAAGATGACAGCGTCTGTGTAGCTAAGGTCAGGGATTTCCTCGCTGCATTTCCCCTTTAGGAGGGATAGAAAGGCAGGCTTCCTTTCCTCTACCCAGAGACCCACAACCCGGCCAATGTACCCTCCTGCCCTTTACACACTCAAACTCATTGTTACTAAGTCATTATACTAGCAAACACTAAGTGAACTTAGTGGCATCCTAAACGTGGCTGTTGGACTTCTGTATCGTCCCACAAGTGCAAAGATATTTGCAGCACTTCTGCCTGCATTGCACACTCAAACTCATTGTTACTAAGCCATTATACTAGCAAACACTGAGTGAACTTAGTGGCATCCTAAACGTGGCTGTTGGACTTCTGTATCGTCCCACAAGTGCAAAGATATTTGCAGCACGTCTGCCTGCATTGCACACTCAAACTCATTGTTACTAAGCCATTATACTAGCAAACACTAAGTGAACTTAGTGGCACCCTAAACGTGGCTGTTGGACTTCTGTATCATCCCACAAGTGCAAAGATATTTGCAGCACGTCTGCCTGCATTGCACACTCAAACTCATTGTTACTAAGCCATTATACTAGCAAACACTGAGTGAACTTAGTGGCATCCTAAACGTGGCTGTTGGACTTCTGTATCGTCCCACAAGTGCAAAGATATTTGCAGCACCTCTGCCTGCATTGTACACCCAAACTCATTGTTACTAAGCCATTATACTAGCAAACACTGAGTGAACTTAGTGGCATCCTAAACGTGGCTGTTGGACTTCTGTATCGTCCCACAAGTGCAAAGATATTTGCAGCACGTCTGCCTGCATTGCACACTTAAACTCATTGTTACTAAGCCATTATACTAGCAAACACTGAGTGAACTTAGTGGCACCCTAAACGTGGCTGTTGGACTTCTGTATCGTCCCACAAGTGCAAGATATTTGCAGCACCTCTGCCTGCATTGCACACTCAAACTCATTGTTACTAAGCCATTATACTAGCAAACACTGAGTGAAGTTAGTGGCATCATAAAATTGGCTGTTGGACTTCTGTATCGTCCCACAAGTGCAAAGATATTTGCAGCACGTCTGCCTGCATTGCACACTCAAACTCATTGTTACTAAGCCATTATACTAGCAAACACTGAGTGAACTTAGTGGCATCCTAAACGTGGCTGTTGGACTTCTGTATCGTCCCACAAGTGCAAAGATATTTGCAGCACCTCTGCCTGCATTGCACACTCAAACTCATTGTTACTAAGCCATTATACTAGCAAACACTGCTGCCAGTTTAAGCGCCGTAGTTGCATTGTCAGTGATAATTATTGTTGTTTTTTCTGCTATTAATAAAGATAGACCACCGCTGCAATCTACACCACCTCTCAATTTTTACTACCACATTTTAAGTGCACAATCTTGTCGCAATCAAAATGAGTGGCAAAATGACAGATGCTGGTGGAAAGGGTAAGAGGCGTGTTGGAAAAGGAAAAAAAGCGTTTGTCCATGGGGAAGGTGGCAAAGCTCCATTAACATCTGCTGAAGATAAACCATCTTTCAGCAAAAGTAAGATGTCTACTACTTACCGTGGACAATCCGATGTGCTCCCTTTTTTACGGACACGGACAACTGGAACAAAGGTAGATGATGGCCAAAAAAGGAAAATGCTTGAATGGATCTCAAGTGGTCCAACAAGTGCCCTCTTCGCCACCACAACTACCGCATCCAAAAAACACCAGTCCTCTGAGTTGTCATCCTAATCAAACTTGCTTTCTCCCAGCTCTGAAGTCTCCATCCGCCCTGCACAGTATGGTGGAACTGAGATGGCTGAGTCTGCAGAGCTGTTCAGTCACACTATAGCCTGGGAATCAGAGGTCTGATCCCAAGCTACAGTGAGTACAGACCAGGAAATGGTCTGCAGTGATGCCCAGAACCTTTGTGACTCTGATTCAGGCCGTGAGGACCAAGTTTCTGAGCATAATGTTGACCCTTTTTCACCAACTGTAACACCTGTTGTTATAGACAATGAGGAACATACTGATGACGATGAGACGCAGATACCAGATTGGGATGACAACTTAAATATTCGGTCAGGGCAAGAAGACGCTCGGTCTGAGGGTGAGGGGAGTTCAAACACAACAATTGATGAGGAAGTTCTAGATCCCACCTACTGTCAACCCACAGTCAGGCACTCGAGGAGGTCAACAGAGGTGGTGGAGGAGGATGCAACTGATGACGAAGTTACCTTGCGCCTTCCTGGACAGAGTCGGAGCACTGGTAGCACGTCTACAACTGCATCCTCAGCCACCACTCTGCCTCTGAGCACTAGTCGGGGTCGATCAACAGGTCGCATGCCCTCTAAGCCTTGCCTAGCCTGGTCCTTTTTTGACATAGCAAAAGATCGCCCAAATTATGTGATCTGTAAAATTTGTCATGATTCTGTTAGTAGAGGTCAAAACCTCAGCAGTTTGACAACTTCTTCCATGAATCGTCACATGAATAAATATCATATGTCCCGGTGGGAAGCTTACTGTGCTGCAATGCGGCTGTCACTTTTGAAAGAGCTTGCCCTTTGTTAACATGGAGTTTGCTGTTCTGTTGCCCTACTTCCTGTCCATCTGTTTAAAAGGCCGCCCCTAAGCTTAGTCCAGTGCCTGAGTATACTGCTTGCTGTGTACTCCTGCTTTGCTGCTCTTGGTTCCTGATTGACATTTGGATCCTCCTGAAAAACAACCGACACCGACTCTGGACTTCACCGGGTCTCATCAAGCTGTGCCCGGACTCCGTCTGCAGTCTTTGTTCAGCACTTCTGCCCGGTTCCTTCCGGTTCGTAACCACTCTGGACTCTCATCCCGTACGGACATTTTTGGACTTTACCTATTGCCCTTTGTGTCCCGGCTGCTGCGCATTTAGGCCTTCTGGGGTGATTGCCAGACAGTCCCTGTATAGGGGTTCGCTCTTGGTGGTCTCCCTGGGGGAGTCCGGTGCGTGGCCCCGGGAATTCCCCTTCGCTCCGATCCTGGAAGGTATTTCCTGTGTTTTATGTTCTACTGTGTTTTGTTCCGTTTATGTACATCTTGTTGGTTACATATTATAAACATCTTTGCACCAAGAACTCGTCTCTGGTTGTCATTGCCCTAACGCAATCGAAATCCTCAGTACATACAATAGTATTACAGCGGCCTAGCGGAGCGAACCATCCACCGCCTGCCCCTTCTAGTGCATCCGCGCGCTCTTCATCTTCTAGGACTGTGGGGACAGCTGTCACACCTGGTTTTCCATGCACAACTTCCACCACTGTAACCGCAACAGGCAGTTTGCTTGGTAGGTTGTCAGTTGGTTTGGAAGGGGAAACAAGTGCGTGTGTACAGCTCTCTCAGACATCGATAGCACCAACGTTGGATGAAGGCAACATCATGTCTACGCCTGCACTTTCCTCACAAAGCTGCATTTTTCCAGTGACACCCTACTCAACACCGTCTACACACAGCAGCCAGATCCCTGTCCCTCAGATGTGGACAAATAAAAGGCCATTTCCTGCGACCCATGACAAAGCTAAGAGGTTGACTTTATCCCTCTGTAAGCTCTTGGCTACCGAAATGCTGTCTTTCCGCCTGGTGGACACACAGGATTTTAGAGACCTTATGTCTGTCGCTGTGCCCCAGAACCAGATGCCCAGTCGCCACTACTTCTCTATGAAAGGTGTGCTCGCGCCACACCAGCATGTCGCACACAAGATCACCGCTTCCTTGAGAAACTCTGTGTGTGAACGGGTGCATTTCACCACCGATACTTGGACCAGTAAGCATGGACAGGGACGTTACATGTCGCTGACTGGGCACTGGGTAACTATGGTGATAGATGGTGAAGGGTCTGCTGCACAAGTCTTGCCGTCCCCACGACTTGTGTGTCAATCCTCTGTCTGTCCAAGTTCCGCCACTGCTTCTGCCTCCTCCACCTCATCTGGGTCCTCCACCTCCGCCCCAAGCCTGCCTGGTCAGGCCACCAGCGTTCTCACTGCGCAGAAGGAATCACGCACCCCTCATTACTATGCTGGCAGCAGAGCGCAACGGCATCAGGCGGTCTTTAGCTTGACATGTCTTGGGAATAAACGTCACACAGCGGCTGAGTTGTGGGCAGCTCTGCAGACTGAGTTTGGTAAATGGTTGTCTCCACTCAACCTGCAGCCTGGTAAGGCCGTGTGCGACAATGCTGCAAACCTGGGTGCGGCCCTTCGCCTGGGCAAGGTGACACACATGCCTTGTGTGGCTCACGTGTTGAACCTTGTTGTCCAGCAATTTTTAACACACTATCCCGGCCTAGATGGCCTTCTGACCAGGGCACGAAAACTGTCTGCTCACTTCCACCGTTCAACCGCCGCAGCTGAGCGACTTGCATCGCTCCAGAAGTCTTTCGGCCTGCCGGTTCATCGCCTGAAATGCGATGTGGCGACACGTTGGAATTCGACTCTCCACATGTTACAGCGACTGTGGCAGCACCGCCGAGCCCTGGTGCAATACGTCATGACGTATAGCCTGGGCCAACGAGATGCAGAGGTGGGGCAGATCACCCTGATGGAGTGGTCTCAGATCAAGGACCTATGCACTCTTCTGCACAGTGTCGACATGGCGACGAATATGTTTAGCGCTGACAATGCCATTATCAGCATGACAATTCCAGTCATTTACATGCTGGAGCACACGCTAAACACTATTCGGAGTCAGGGGGTGGGACAACAGGAAGGGAAGGAACTACAGGAGGATTCATATGCGCAAGGGACAACAACATCACCAAGGTCCAGACGTTCATCATCACCAACGCGGCAGGCATGGGACCATGGGGGACAGGGATCAACAAAGGTGCATGGTAGCAGGCGAAATGTTGAGGAAGATGCAGGAGAACATGAAGAAATGGATGACAAACTGTCCATGGACATGGAAGACTCAGCGGATGAGGGAGACCTTGGTCAAATTTCAGTTGAAAGAGGTTGGGGGGAGATGTCAGAGGAAGAAAGAACGGTTAGCACCTCTATGCCACAAACACAGCGTGGACTTGGTCCGCATGGCTGCGCAAGACACATGAGCGCCTTCTTGCTGCACTACCTCCAACATGACCCTCGTATTGTCAAAATTAGAAGTGATGATGACTACTGGCTTGCCACACTATTAGATCCCCGATACAAGTCCAAATTTTGTAACATAATTCAAGCCATAGAAAGGGACGCACGTATGCAGTAGTATCAGCAGAAGCTGTTACTCGATCTTAGCTCGGCTTTTCCACCAAACAACCGTACAGGTGCAGGAAGTGAATCTCCCAGTTGTAACTTGACAAACATGGGACGGTCTCGTCATCTTCAACAGTTTACCCGTACTAGTAGCACCGTATCTGGTGCTGGTAACAGCAATTTTATGGAATCTTTTCATAATTTTTTTAGACAGTCCTTTGCAAGGCCACCAGAGACAACAAGTCTGACACATAGTCAACGGCTGGAGAGGATGATACAGGAGTATCTCCAAATGAACATTGATGCCATGACTTTGCAAATGGAGCCTTGCTCATTTTGGGCTTCAAATCTTGAAAAATGGCCAGAGCTCTCCAGTTACGCCTTGGAGATTTTGTCGTGTCCAGCTGCCAGCGTTGTCTCTGAACGTGTCTTCAGTGCTGCTGGGTGTGTGCTGACAGATAAGCGCACTCGTCTGTCCAGTGACAATGTGGACAGACTAACGTTCATCAAAATGAAAAAGTCATGGATCCACAAGGAATTTACTACCCCTGTGTCATCCTGGGGAGAGTAAATGCTTGTGGATTTGGAATGTGCTTGATGCTGTTTGCAACTAGGGCACAAGTGCTGCCACTGATGGGTGTCTGTGTGGCCCAATTTTTGGAAAAAAGGGAGACTCCGCTTGGAGTAACCTTTGCTTACAGTGTTTTTAAAAAGAAGCCAAGATGAACAAGTCATGGTTCAGCAAAGACTTTGCTACCTACCCCGGTGTCATCCTGGGGACGGTTAAGAATGGCGTATTTTTGAATGTGCTTGATGCAAATCTAGCTGTGAAGTGTACAACTGGGGCACAACTGCTGCCACTGAAGGGGTGGGTGTGTGTGGGGCCCAATTTTTGTAAAAAAGGGAGACTCCGCTTGGAGTAACCCTTGCTTACAGTGTTTTTAAAAAGGAGCCAAGATGAACAGAGCTGGGATCAGGAAAGACTTTGCTACCTACCCCGGTGTCATCCTGGGGACGGTTAAGAATGGCGTATTTTTGAATGCGCTTGATGCAAATCTAGCTGTGAAGTGTACAACTGGGGCACAACTGCTGCCACTGAAGGGGTGGGTGTGTGGGGCCTAATTTTTGGAAAAAAGGGAGACTCCGCTTGGAGTAACCCTTGCTTACAGTGTTTTTAAAAAGGAGCCAAGATGAACAAGTCATGGTTCAGCAAAGACTTTATCTACCTACCCCGGTGTCATCCTGGGGACCGTTAAGAATGGCGTATTTTTGAATGTGCTTGATGCAAATGTACCTGTAAAGTGTACAACTGGGGCACAAGTGCTGCCACTGAAGGGGGTGGGTGTCTGTGTGGCCCAATTTTTGGAAAAAAGGGAGACTCTGCTTGGAGTCACCTTGCGGTGTTTTACATGATTTTAGAAGGGCGTGCCATGCCTATATCTGTGTCTCCTCCTCTTTTTCCTTGTCCAGCTCTTTTGTTTTCGCATGAGTATATGTCCTTGTCACTTTCCCATGTGTTTTTGTTGTGTTGTGAGTTGTTTGTCACCTTTTGGACACCTTTGAGGGTGTTTTCTAGGTGTTTTTATGTGTTTGTGAATGCCTGCCATTGTTTCCTTTGTGGTTCGAGTTCGGTTCGTCGAACGTTCGACGAACCGAACTCGAACGGGACCTCCGTTCGACGAGCCGAACCATGGCCGGTTCGCTCATCTCTACTCGAGATCGAACTCAAACGCAAGTTTTTTGCTAAAAGCTCGACAGCTCCAGTTACGTTCGAGAACGGTTCGATCAGCAAAAAGCCTAGCTAGTTACTAGCTGGCTTTTCACTGTAACAGTGTGAGTCACTCTGTGATTCACAGTATTATCAAATTTCAGCGTATAGTGTGCGAGTGAGGCACTCAGTGCTGCTGGGATAATGGCAATCGCCATTTATTTATTTATTTTTTCCCCTAAGCACGCATGCAGTGGGGCGGGCCAGCATGTCAGGCAATCACAGACACACACTCAGCTAAGTGGTCTTTTTTGCCATACAAGCAAGGGCATGTGTAATAGGCTGTGAATGTCACATGTCCTTGCATTATAAATACGGCCATTTTCCCTCATGGCGCCATTATAAGCTTTCTGCGTGTAGGTGACAGTCACCACTCACGCAGCTCCTGTCGCCGCTCTGGCTGTGTATGCTATACACACAGTGCTCTAAAGAGGATGGACAGAAGTTTATTTCAGCCCTTTTCAGGGCTGATTTCCTGGGGCTCAAAGCCATAGGTGACAGTCAGGTTCGTGGAAACGCTGTATACAGCTTCAGATAACAGTGTCTGTGTACCTAAGCACAGGTAATTCCTTGCTGCATTTCACCATTAGGAGGGATAGAAAGTGAAGCTTCCTTTCCTGTCCACTGACCCAGAGAACCTGACCACTGCACCCACCTGCCCACTTTTGCCACGCTATTTTTATAGCAAACAGTGCTGAAACTTAGTGGCATCCAAAAAGTGGCTGCTATACTTCATTGTTGTCCCACTGGTGCCAAGCAATTTCCAGCACCTCTGCATTCTACCCTCATGCACATTTTGCTACGCTATTTTTATAGCAAACAGTTCTGAAAATTAGTGGCATCCATAAAGTGTCTGCTATACTAATTTAGTGTCCCACTTGTGCCAAGGAAGTCCCACCACCTCTGCATTCTACCCTCATGCATATTTTGCTACGCTATTTTTATAGCAAACAGTGCTGAAAATTAGTGGCATCCAAATAGTGGCTTTACTAATTTAGTGTCCCACTGGTGCCAAGCACGTCCCAGCACCTCTGCTTTCTACTCTCATGCACATTTTGCTACGCTATTTTTATAGCAAACAGTGCTGAAAATTAGGCGCATCCACAAAGTGTCTGCTATACTAATTTAGTGTCCCACTGGTGCCAAGCAAGTCCCAGCACCCCTGCATTCAACCCTCATGCACATTTTGCTGCGCTATTCTTATAGCAAACAGTGCTGCCAGTTTTAGGGCCATAGTTGCATTGTCAGGGATAGTCAGTGTTGGTTCTTTAGCTGTCAATAAAGCTAGACCACCTCTGCAATCTACACCACCTCTCAATTTTTGCTCCCACATTATAAGTGGCTAATCTTGTCGCTAACAAAATGAGTGGCAAAATAACAGATGCTGGTGGAAAGGGGAACAGGCGTGTTGGAAAAGGAAAAAAAGTTTGTGTCCGTGGGGAAGGTGGCAAAGCTACATTAACATCTGCTGAAGATAAGCCATTTTCCAGCAAAAGTAAGATGTCTACTGCTTTCCGTAAAAACAATCCGATGTGTTCCCTTTTTTACGAACCCGAACAACTGTAAGAAAGGTAGATGATGCACAAAAAAAGAACATGCTTGAATGGATCTCAAGTGCTCCAACAAGTGCCCCCTCCTCCACCTCAACTACCACATAAAAAAAAAGCCAGTCCTCTGAGTTGTCATCCCAATCACACTTGCTTTCTCCCAGCTCTCAAGGCTCCACCCGCCCTGCACAGTATGGTGTAACAGAGATGGCTGAGTCTTCAGAGCTGTTCAGTCACACTATAGCCTGGGAATCAGAGGTCTGCTCCCAAGCTACAGTGAGTACAGACCAGGAAATGGTCTGCAGTGATGCCCAGAAGCTTTGTGACTCAGACTCAGGCCTTGATGACCAAGTTTATGAGCATAATGTAGACCCTCATTCCCAAATTGTAACACCTGTTGGTGGAGACAATGAGGAACATGCTGATGACGATGAGACGCAAATACCAGATTGGGATGACAACTTAAATTTTCGGTCAGGGCAGGAAGAGGCTAGGTCTGAGGGCGAGGGGAGTGCAAACACAGCGCTTGATGATGAAGTTCTAGATCCCACTTACTGTCAACGCACAGTCAGGCACTTGAGGAGGTCAACAGAGGTGGTGGAGGAGGATGCAACTGACGACGAAGTTACCTTGCGCCTTCCTGGACAGAGTCGGAGCACTGGTAGCACGTCTACAACTGCATCCTCAGCCACCACTCTGCCTCTGAGCACAAGTCGGGGTGGCTCTGCAGGTCGCATTTCCTCTAAGCCTTGCCTAGCCTGGTCCTTTTTTCACCTTGCAAAGGATCTCCCAAATCATGTGATCTGTAAAATTTGTTGGGAATCTATAAGTAGAGGCAAAAAGCTCTCCAGTTTGACAACTTCTTCCATGAATCGTCACATGAATACCAAGCATAATTCCCAGTGGGAAGCTCACTGTGCTGCAATGCGCCCTAGCGTAGCGGGTCAACTACTGCCTGCCCCTTCCAGTGCATCCGCGCGCTCTTCATCTTCTATGACTGTGGTGACAGCTGTCACACCTGGTTTTCCACGCACACCTTCCACCACTGTAACCGCAACAGGCAGTTTGCTTGGTCGGTCGTCAGTTGGTTTGGAAGGGGAAACAAGTGCGTGTGTACAGTTCTCTCAGATATCGAGAACACAAACACTGGATGAAGGCAACATCATGTCTACGCCTGCACTTTCCTCACAAACCTGCATTTTTCCAGGGACACACTACTCACCACTGTCTACACACAGCAGCCAGATCTCTGTCCCGCAGATGGGGACAAATAAAAGGCCATTTCCTCCGACCCATGACAATGCTAAGAGGTTGACTTTATCCCTCTGTAAGCTCTTGGCTCCCAAAATGCTGCCTTTTCACCTGGTGGACACACAGGATTTTCGAGACCTTATGTCTGTCGCTGTGCCCCAGTACCAGATGCCCAGTCGCCACTACTTCTCTAAGAAAGGTGTGCCTGCGCTACACCAGCATGTCGCACACAACATCACCGCTTCCTTGACAAACTCTGTGTGTGAACGGGTGCATTTCACTACCGATACTTGGACCAGTAAGCATGGACAGGGGCGTTACATGTTGCTGACTGGGTACTGGGTAACTATGGTGATAGATGGAGAAAGGTCTGCTGAACAAGTCTTGCCATCCCCACGACTTGTGCATCAATCCTCTGTATGTATAAGTTGCTCCAACGCTTCTGCCTCCTCAACCTCGTCTGGGTCCTCCACCTCCGCCCCAAGCCTGCCTGGTCAGGTCACCAGCGTTGTTACTGCGCACAAGGAATCACGCACACCTCCTTACTATGCTGGCAACAGAGCGCAACAGCATCAGGTGGTCTTTAGCTTGAAATGTCATGGAATTAAGAGTCACACAGCGGCTGAGTTGTGGTCAGCTCTGCTGTCCGAGTTTCATAAATGGTTGTCTCTACTCAACCTGCAGCCAGGTAAGGCTGTGTGCGACAATGCTGCAAAGCTGGGTGCGGCTCATCGCCTGAGCAAGGTGACACACGTGCCTTGTATGGCTCACGTGTTGAACCTTGTTGTCCAGCAATTTTTAACACACTATCCCGGGCCTAAATGGCCTTCTGCACAGGGCACGAAAACTGTCTGCTCACTTCCGCTGTTCAACCGCCGCAGCTGAGTGACTTGCATCGCTCTAGAAGTCTTTCAGCCTGCCGATTCATCGCCTGAAATGCGATGTGCCGACATGCTGGAATTCGACTCTCCACATGTTAAAGCGACTGTAGCAGCACCGCCGAACACTGGTGCAATACGTCATGACGTATAGCCTGGGCCAACGAGATGCAGGTGGAGTGGTCTCAGATCAAGGACCTATGGAGTGGTCTCATATCAAGGATCTATGCACCCTTCTGCACAGTTGCGACATGGCGACTTATATGTTTAGCGCTGACAATGTCATTTTCAGCATGACAATTCCAGTCATTTTCTTGCTGGAACACACGCTAAACACTATTCGGAGTCAGGGGGTGGTTCAACAGGAAGGGGAGGAAGTACATGAGGATTCATATGTGCAAGGGATTACAACATCACCAAGGTCCAGACGTTCATCTTCACCAAGGCGGCAGGCATGGGACGATGGGGGAGAGGGATTAACAAGGGCGCATGGTAGCAGGCAAAATGTTGAGGAAGGTGCAGGAGAACATGAAGAAATGGAGGACGAACTGTCCATGGACATGGAAGACTCAGCAGATGAGGGAGACCTTGGTCACATTTCAGTTGAAAGAGGTTGGGGGGAGATGTCAGGGGAAGAAAGAACGGTTAGCACCTCTATGCCACAAACACAGCAAGGACTTGGTTTACATGGATGTGCAAGACACATGAGTGCGTTCTTGCTGCACTACCTCCAACATGACCCTTGGATTGTCAAAATTAGAAGTGATGATGACTACTGAGTTGCCACACTATTAGATCCCCAGTACAAGTCCAAATTTTGTGAAATAATTCCAGCCATAGAAAGGGACGCACGTATGCAGGAGTATCAGCAGAAGCTATTACTCAAACTTAGCTCGGCTTTTCCACCAAACAACAGTGGTGCACGGAGTGAATCTCCCAGTTGTAACTTGACGTGGGACGGTCTCGTCATCAACAGTCTAACCGTACCAGCAGCACCGTATCTGTTACTGGTAACAGCAATTTTATTGAATCGTTTCATAATTTTTTTAGACCATCCTTTGCAAGGCCAATAGAGACAAGAAGTCTGACACATAGTCAACGTCTGCAGAGGATGATACAGAAGTATCTCCAAATGAACATTGGTGCCATGAATTTGCAACTGGAGCCTTGCTCATTTTGGGCTTCAAATCTTGAAAAATGGCCTGAGCTCGCCACTTACGCCTTGGAGATCTTGTCTTGTCCAGCTGCCAGCGTTGTCTCAGAACGTGTCTTCAGTGCTGCTGAGTGTGTGCTGACAGATAAGCACATGCGTCTGTCCAGTGACAATGTGGACAGACTAACGTTCATCAAGATGAACAAGTCATGGATCCGCAAGGACTTTACTACCTACTACTAATATAATATGTCTACCACATGTAAGGCTTAAATAGCATAGAAGCCACATATGATTACAGTGTGTGACATTACAGCAATATTCTAACAATGGCTGCGACACAAACCAGCAATAAAAGGCATGACAAGGTTACTCCACCTAAGGCATAAAAGCCACCGATGATTAGATTATATAACATTACAACAATATTATAGCAATGGCTGTGACCGCATGGTGCACAAACCAGTAGTGAAGGACATTACAAGGTTAATGAACCTAAGGAGGTTCGAAAACGTTCCCTCATAAGTTGTCACTCCGATAAGTCAGGAGTCATACCCTTAATTGCTGAATAAAGTCCAGTACATGAATGGCAGATGCGCACTGGTGGTCCAGGGTCATGGTCCCCAGGCTGCCCGACGTACGTTTCGATCTAAGCGTTCTTTCTCTTCTTCAGGGGATGGGGTGCCATGGTGTACGTTCCAAAATGCCGGTTTTTAAATGGTGGCACCGGTTCCCGTGCCCGGAAGTCATGTAATGGCGCATGCGCAGATCCATCCGGCAAGTCTCGCGTGATGCAACGCCGTCACACCAATACGCGCATGCGCGGGAGCGGGGGACGCATCACCATAGCTCCCGCGCATGCGCAAGGCACCAGACAGCGGCAACAGCTATTTAAGCCTTACATGTGGTAGACATATTATATTTTGCCACATATGGGATAGTGTTATTGTCTCACACAGAATATTCGAGTGCATATATGCAATGGATTGTTCCAATGACTGTGATCTGATTTCCACATAGATGCAATCCCTGGTGGGGTCCAGGTTTTTATATTTTTATTAATGCTTACAAGTTGTGTCACCATCATCCTGAATAAATATGTACACTTTGCACTTTAAAAACTCGCTTGTTCTCCTTGTTTATACAAGTGCTGCCAATGAAGGGGTGTCTGTGTGGCCCAATTTTTTGAAAAAAGGGCGACTCTTCTTGGAGTCCCCCTGCTGTGTTTTTAAAAACGACCAAGATGAACAAGTCATGGTTCAGCAAAGACTTTGCTACTTACCCCGGTGTCATGCTGGGGACAGTTAAGGCTGGCGTATTTTTGAATGTGCTTGATGCAAATCTATTTGTGAAGTGTACAACAGGGGCACAAGTGATGCCACTTAAGAGGTGTCTGTGGGGCCCAATTTTTGGAAAAAGGGAGACTCTGCTTGGAGTAACCCTTGCTGTGTTTTTAAAAATGATCCAAGATGAACAGATCTGGGATCAGCAAAGACTTTGCTAGACCTTCCCCGGTGTCATCCTGGGGACAGTTAAGGCTGGGGTATTTTTGAATGTGCTTGATGCAAATCTACCTGTAAAGTGTACAACAGGGGCACAAGTGCTGCCACTGAAGTGGTGTCTGTGGCCCAATTTTTGGAAAAAAGGGCGACTCTGTTTGGAGTCCCCTTGCGGTGTTTTTAAAAACGAGCCAAGATGAACAAGTCATGGTTCAGCAAAGACTTTGCTACCTACGCCGGTTAGTTAAGGCTGGTGTATTTTGGAATGTGCTTGATGCAAATCTACCTGTGAAGTGTACAACAGGGGCACAAGTGATGTGTTATGGGGGGGCTGTCTGATAATAAAGCCTAAAGGAATATCAGACAGTCAGGGTCCACCGTGCAAAGACTCTGCTGCAGACTATGGCAGAGTGCAATACCTCTGTTAAACTCACAGAGGAATATAATTAGTAAATAAAGCAATTCCTCCCTTACTTGGAGGGTGTGTGGAATGATCTCTGTTAATGATCACAGAGACAAAAGCAGTGAGTGTGAAATGGCACCTACCTAGGTCCGTTCCTCTAGTGGTGCCAGGAGACGGACAACAGCGTAAGCCGCACAAAGCTCCTACCTGCGTTCGCTCCACTAGTGTGCGAGGACACGAACCACTAGATATGGCACCTGCCTAGGTCCGCTCTTCTAGTGGTGCAAAAGAGACGGACAGCAGCATAAGCCGCACAAAGCTCCTACCTCTGTTCACTCCCCTAGTGTGCGAGGATACGAACAACTGCCAGACGCAGTATAAGGAACGTTACCCTAGCGGCAACGTCCACCTACGAGTAGAATCACAAGGCACCGCCGGACCATGTGCCTCAGGCAACTGCCTATGTCCGCTCCACTAAGAGGTAAGGATACGGACTCCAGCCGAAGCTGTAAGGTATAACAACGCTACCCTGCCGGTAGCGCTCACCTAACATAGACAGAGAGATGCCTAGAGGGACGTGCACAGGGCGTCTACCCTCATGCATGAACTAAGAGGACTGAGCGCCGGGCGGCGTGCGTCAGGGTCTTATATAGACTTTGTGCCTCATCCAAGATGGAGGACACCAGAGCCAATCCGCATCCAGAACGACAGGAATGACGTCACGCTGGCCTATCACCGAGCAAAGCGTCACAAGCACATGACCAGCGACCAATCAGCATAGAAGGTGTCAGAGACATGTGACCATGTGTCACAAGCACATGACCAGCGGCCAATCAGCTTAGAAGGTGTCAGAGACATGTGACCTTGTGTCAGCGATGATGTCACCCGCACATGTGCAATGGCTCCAAGATAGGACTTAGGGGCACTTTGCACGCTGCGACATCGCAGGCTGATGCTGCAATGCCAAGCGCGATAGTCCCCGCCCCCGTCGCAGCGGCGATATCCTTGTGATAACTGCCGTAGCGAACATTATCGCTACGGCAGCTTCACATGGACTCACCTGTCCTGCGACCGTCGCTTTGGCCGGAGACCCACCTCCTTATTAAGGGGGTGGGTCATATGGCGTCACTGCGAAGTCACACGGCAGGTGGCCAATAGGAGCGGAGGGGCAGAGATGAGCGGGATGTAAACATCCCGCCCACCTCCTTCCTTCCGCATATCCTACGGAAGCCGCGGTGACGCCGGTAGGAGATATTCCTTGCTCCTGCGGCTTCACACACAGCGATGTGTGCTGCCGCAGGAACGAGGAACAACATCGGACCGTCGCGTCAGCGTAATCATGGATTACGCCGACACTGCACTGATGATGCGATTACGACGCTTTTGCGCTCGTTAATCGGATCATCGAGCCTTTACACACCTGCGATGTCGTAGTGTGCAAAGCCCGCCTTAGTCTCCAGCGCTTGCACATGTGCAGTAGCAGGAAATCCGAAGATAGTCTCCAGAGCCACAGCAACCGTAACAGTACCTCCCCCTCAAGGGCCCCCCTCCCGGCGACGCAGGTAATCGGCAACTAAGTCGGGAGCATGGACAGCCTCCTCAGGCTCCCAAGAGCGATGTTCCAGGCCATAGCCCTCCCAATCTATCAAGAAGAACCTGCGCCCTCTAACCATCTTAGAACCAACTATGGCTCATACCTCATAGCTAGAGCGAGAGGAATCAGAGGCAGGAGAGTGCACTTCACGAGCGTGAGGTAAAATATCCGGCTTTAGCAGTGAAACATGGAATTTGTCATGGATCCTAAGATGGACGGGTAACTTCAATTGGTAGACTACAGGATTTACCTGTCGAAGAATCTCATAAGGACCCAGGAAGCGAGGAGCAAATTTGACAGAGCTCACTCTAAGTTTCACGTGTTTTGCAGAGAGCCACACAAAGTCCCCTGGAGAAAAAACAGGAGCCGGGCGACGAAACCGATCGGACACCGTCTTCATACGGTCCTTAGCTGCTTGGATCGACTCTTGAGTCCGATCCCAAACCTCTCTGGCATTAGTTGCCGAGTCGGCCACAAGAGGAGGAGGTGCAGCAGCGGAAAACAGTACCGGTACCCTAGGGTGTTGCCCATTATTGAGTACGAACGGTGTCTGCCCAGTGGCCTCAACCAGCGAATTGTTAAGGGCAAATTCTGCCCAGGGTAGGAGGGAGGACCAGTTATCGTGGTTCTCAGCAACAAAGTGTCGAATGTATATAATCATGGATTGATTGGTATGCTCAACCAAACCATTGGTCTCCGGATGGTATGCCGAAGAGAGATTCAACTCAATTTGCAGAAGGCTACAAAGATCTCGCCAGAAACGGGAAGCAAATTGCGGGCCTCTATCACAAATGATACGATCTGGCATCCCGTGAAGCCTAAAGACATGCTTTAGGATAGTTTGGCTAGTACCCTGGAAGATGGGATTCTCAATAACGGTACGAGATGAACCATCCGGGAGAAATGGTCCGTAATGACCCACACAATTCTATGTCCCTGTGAACACGGAAGATCACCCACAAAGTCCATGCCTATCACCTCCCATGGTCTATCTGGCACTGGTAAAGGATGCAAGAGCCCAGCCGGTCTCTGCCGTAATGGGCGGTTGCGAGCACACGAGTAGCAGGAACCGACATATCTCTTGACGTGGCTGGCTAAGTTTGGCCACCAATACCACCTCTTGAGTAACTCTCGTGTCCGTCTAATACCAAAATGCCCACCCACCTTTGAGGTGTGGGCCCACGACAGTATATCATTCTGTCGATCCGGCGGAACAAAGGTCTTGCCCGGTGGGATTTGGTCTAACGTCACAGGGGAGAGCGTATGAAAAACCCTGGAGGGAAGAATAAGACGAGGTTCATCAATCTCCTCCTGGGTAGAAACCATAGAGCGAGACAGGGCGTCTGCCTTGTTATTCTTATTCCCAGACAGATAGTTGATGGAGAAGTGAAAGCGGGAGAAAAACAAGGACCAGCGGGCTTGGCGAGGATTCAGACGCTGAGCGGTTTGTAAGTACGTCAGATTCTTATGGTTTGTATAGACCTGGAAAGGATGTTTCGCTCCTTCCAGCAAATGACGCCACTCCTCCAAGGCTAGTCTCAGGGCGAGCAGTTCCCTATCCCAAATGGTATAGTTTCTCTCTGCCGGTGAAAAGGTTTTAGCAAAGAAGAAACACGGCCTTTTTCTACCTGCACCGTTCTTTTGATACAAGACCGCACCAGCACCCACTGAAGAGGCATCAACCTCCAAGAAGAAGGGCTTATTCTTATCGGGTCTTTGAAGAACGGGAGCAGTTGAAAAGTGTCTTTTTACTGCCTCAAAAGCCTGGGATGTTTCAGTAGACCAGACTTTTGGATTAGCACCTTTCTTAGTCAAGGCCACCAAAGGAGCCACCAAAGTAGAGAAATGGGGTATGAACTGCCTGTAATAATTTATGAATCCTAAGAAGCGTTGCACCGCCTTCAAGAAATGAGGTTCGGACCATTCCAGGACAGCAGAGAGCTTCGCAGGATCCATAGCCAGACCCTCTTGTGAGATAATGTAGCCCAAAAAAGGCAAGGATGACTGCTCGAATACACATTTTTCGAGTTTAGCAAACAATGAGTGCTCCCTTAAACGGGAAAGGACACGAATGACATCCTGACGATGAGTCTCCAGATCAGGAGAAAAAATCAGGATGTCGTCCAGATACACCACGACGGAGGATAAAAGTAAATCCCTGAACACATCGTTTACGAAGTCCTGAAATACTGCGGGTGCATTACATAAACCAAAAGGCATGACGAGGTATTCATAGTGACCATCTCGGGTGTTAAAAGCGGTCTTCCATTCGTCACCCTCTCGATTTCGTACCAAGTTATATGCACCCCGCAGATCCAACTTCGTAAAAACCTGAGCTCCCCTCAGTCTGTCAAAGAGCTCCGAAATAAAAGGTAATGGGTATTTGTTCTTTATTGGGATTGCGTTGAGACCCCTGTAATCTATGCAGGGACGCAAATCCCCCTCTTTCTTCCGAACAAAGAAAAACCCAGCTCCCGCGGGAGAGACAGACTTCCGAATGAACCCCTTCTCTAAACTCTCTCTTATATAGGTCGACATGGCCTCTGACTCAGGTATTGACAGGGGATAAACCCTGCCCTTGGGTGGAACCGAACCTGGGATAAGGTCTATGGCACAGTCATACGGCCTATGAGGTTGAAGAACCTCAGCACCCTGTTTGGAGAACACGTCAGCGAAATCCAAATAGGGTGTAGGTATGGGAGAGAGATCAGTTGATGCAACTGCAACGACCTTAGGTGGTAAGGGAAGACATCGGGACTGACATTTCGAACCCCAACTATTAATGCTGTCGGACTCCCAGTCAATTAGAGGAGCATGAGTCCGAAGCCATGGGAGACCCAGAAGGACGTCGTCTATACCCTCAGGCAAAACAAGAAAAGAAATCTCCTCTATGTGACCTTGAAACAGGGAAAGGTGCAAGGGAACTGTCCTCAATGTAATGGAGTCTGACAACATAGTCCCATTAACAACATGGACAGGAATAGGCGCCTCTAACATGATAGAGGGAATATTGTGTCTCTTTACAAATCCTGAGGACACAAAAGTCCCGTCAGCTCCGGAATCCACAAAAGCCATAATAGGCCATGTATTCTCAGAGAATGAGAGCTGACCTGAGATACTACACTTAGAGGGTGCAGAAGACGTCTCTAGTAACCCCCCTGTAATGGTTACTAAGCCTGGGAGTTTCCCTGACAGCTAGGACACTTGTTGGCATAGTGCCCAGCCTGACGACATACATAACATATAGGAGGACCAGACTTGCGTAGTCTGGAGGACGTATGACCTAACTCCATAGGATGTTTCAGATGCTGAGGAAGATGGTAGTGGAGCCTCAAAAACTGGAATAGCCCAATGATTAGGGCGTGAGGAAGAGACCTCGAGTCTACGTTCCCTATGGCGTACGTCGATCCTCGTTGCTACTGTGATAAAGTCCTCCAGAGAAGCAGGGACCTCACGAGTAGCAAGAGCATCCTTGACATAGCCTGCCAACCCTCTCCAGAAGATAGGATTCAACACCTTCTCTGGCCAACCTAGTTCTGCCACCAGACTTCTAAAATCAATGGCATAAGAACTAGTGGATAACGAACCCTGAGATAGATCTAACAGTCTCAGGGCCGCATCATGGGTAACCTGCGGACCCATGAATACCGCCTTAAGAGCATCAAGAAAGTCTTGATGTCTCAGAGTAACCACATTAGAGCGCTCCCATAGGGGAGTTGCCCATTCTAAGGCTTTGTCCTGAAGTAAGGAGATGATAAAGCCTACTCTAGACCTCTCCGTAGAGAAGCTAGAAGAGTTGACCTCTAGGTGTATCTGACACTGACTAATGAAACCACGACATGATCTGGCATCGCCAGAATATCTGTTTGGCAGAGCAAGTCGAGGATCATGTGCAGATGTCACCATGGTCTGAGGTTTATCCTCAATAGTCTTGAGCCGCGACTCAAGTACTTGTATGTAACGGTGTAACCGCTGATATTCTGCCATAACTGCCAGACCCTTGGCTCAGTCCTAATGTTACGGGGGGCTGTCTGATAATAAAACCTAAAGGAATATCAGACAGTCAGGGTCCACCGTGCAAAGACTCTGCTGCAGACTATGGCAGAGTGCAATACCTCTGTTAAACTCACAGAGGAATATAATTAGTAAATAAAGCAATTCCTCCCTTACTTGGAGGGTGTGTGGAATGATCTCTGTTAATGACCACAGAGACAATAGCAGTGAGTGTGAAATGGTACCTACCTAGGTCCGTTCCTCTAGTGGTGCCAGGAGACGGACAGCAGCGTAAGCCGCACAAAGCTCCTACCTGCATTCGCTCCACTAGTGTGCGAGGACACGAACCACTAGATATGGCACCGGCCTAGGTCCGCTCTTCTAGTGGTGCAAAAGAGATGGACAGACGCGTAAGCCGCACAAAGCTCCTACCTGCGTTCGCTCCACTAGTGTGCGAGGACACGAACCACTAGATATGGCACCTGGCTAGGTCCGCTCTTCTAGTGGTGCAAAAGAGACGGACAGCAGCATAAGCCGCACAAAGCTCCTACCTCTGTTCACTCCCCTAGTGTGCGAGGATACGAACAACTGCCAGACGCAGTATAAGGAACGTTACCCTAGCGGCAACGTCCACCTACGAGTAGAATCATAAGGCCCAGCCAGACCATGTGCCTCAGGCACCTGCCTATGTCCGCTCCACTAAGAGGTAAGGATACGGACTCCAGCCGAAGCTGTAAGGTATAAGAACGCTACCCTGCCGGTAGCGCTCACCTAACATAGACAGAGAGATGCCTAGAGGGATGTGCACAGGGCGTCTACCGTCATGCATGAACCAAGAGGACTGGGCGCCGGGTGGCGTGCGTCAGGGTCTTATTTAGACTTTGTGCCTCATCCAAGATGGAGGACACCAGAGCCAATCCGCTGCCAGAACGACAGGAATGACGTCACGCTGGCCTATCACCGAGCAAAGCGTCACAAGCACATGACCAGCGACCAATCAGCATAGAAGGTGTCAGAGACATGTGACCACGTGTCACAAGCACATGACCAGCGGCCAATCAGCTTAGAAGGTGTCAGAGACATGTGACCTCGTGTCAGCGATGATGTCACCCGCACATGTGCAATGGCTCCAAGATAGGACTTAGTCTCCAGCGCTTGCACATGTGCAGTAGCAAGAAATCCAAAGATAGTAGTCCAGAGCCACAGCAACCGTAACATGATGCCACTGATGTTTTTAAAAACGAGTCAAGTCATGGTTCAGCAAAGACTTTGCTACCTACCCCGGTGTCATCCTGGGTACAGTTAAGGCTGGCGTATTTTTGAATGTGCTTGATGCAAATCTACCTGTGAAGTGTACAACAGCGGCACAAGTGATGCCACTGAAAGGGTGTCTGTGTGGCCCAATTTTGGGAAAAAAGGGAGACTCAGCTTGGAGTCTCCTTGCTGTGTTTTTCATGACTTTAGAAGGGCATGCCATGCCTATATCTGTGTCTCCTCCTTTTTTTTCCTCGTTCAGCTGTTCTGTTTTTGCATGGGTATTTGTCCTTGTCCCTTTCCCATGTGTTTGTGTTGTCTTGGGAGTTGTTTGTCACCTTTTTGACACCTTTGAGGGTGTTTTCCAGGTGTTTTTAGGTATTTGTGATTGCCTCCCATTGTTTCCTATGGGGTTCGAGAGGTTCGTCGAACGGCTCGTCGAAAGGGGCACCGTTCGACGAACCGAACCGAACTCGAACTCTAGGGGGGTGGCTCATCTCTAGTTATGACTCAAGAGGGTCACTGTGTGGACGGTCGGTGATACTACTGCGGGCTTGTGGGGTGTCATGGCGGTGGGCGCCATTGATTTGCCAGTGAGCTCAGAGGAGGGAGTGTCGTGGCTCAGTGTTTTGCAGCGGAGAGTTGGCGATACTGCGGGATCATGGAGTGTTGTGGCGACAAGGACCATTGATCTGCATGCGGGCTGCTTTGAATATCCCAAAGTTGACAAGATCGACTTCAAGAAAATGGCCGAGGCGCATGTGCAGATTGACACAATGGACTTAAAAAAAATGGCCACGGAGTCCTATCTGTGCAAGCGCCGCCTTCGTGGCCATTTTTTTTAAGTCGGTCTTGCCAACGTCAACTGTGGGAGATTCAAAGCTGCCCGTAGTCTGTTAGCAGATTGATGGTGCTCGCCACTGTGACACACCACAAGTCCACAATTTTGCCGACCCAGCGTCACCACTGCTGCCCCAGTAAGCCATATGCGGTTTGTAAGATGCTCCCCCATTTTTCCCCTAGTTCTGGGGAAAAAAAGTACGTCTTACAAACCATAAAATACAGCATTTGTTTTATTAAATATATGTCTGCGGACTAGACGCAGACATCTAAAGAGAGACATCTGGCTCGCGAGCCATAGGTTCCCGACCCTGATGTAGCCAAACTCTGATTCCTGCTGCCCATGGTTTAGGCAGTATGAATCAGATGATAAGTTTCCTTAAGCAATATAGCTTCTCCATATAAGAAGACAGCAGCTTCACACCAACAGTGATATATAATATTTTACTATAAAGCACCTTCTTATTTGTTTTGTAACAACCTCAGAAGATATCTCCTACCCTTAAGGGATAATATTCTGTTTGCTGGGGGTCCAACAGCTGGGACTAGTTGGCTATCTCTAGCAGTCTCATAGGGAATGAATGGAGCGGAGATGCAGAGTTTTGATCTATTTTCCATTGATTATAGAGCTATTCTCTCAAAAGCAGGAAAAGCAAACTCCAGTAGTGCAGTGCTCCCACATGTTGCTCTCAATTTACTAACCTATCAATAGTGAATGACAATATAAATTTGGTCTCTTGCTAAAACACATTCTTTTTTTTTTTTTTACTGTAAAGATATATTACAAAGACTTAGATTCATATGCACTACTGGATTAAGGAAAAACAAAGAAATAACTAAATATAAGATAACAAATCAAAAAAGTCCATAGAGTCTCTGATAGGAGTCTCGACACGGAAAAATAGCCAGATATCCCAGGTCCTTCCCGGAGGGATATCTGGCTATTTTTCCGTGTCGAGACTCCTAACAGAGGCTCCATGGACTTTTTTGATTTGCATACTTCCCAGGGGGCAATGCACCTAGGATTTCACTGTGTTGAGCACCTTTGTTGGCTGCCGGCAGTGTTTTTCTCTGGCTGGTCTCCCCGAGATCAGTGATTGTTTAGTCTTGTAAATATAAGATAAGTTATTGTGAATCAATACTGAAACACACTGCTTCATTAATAGGGACTGTGTAAGGCAGATTCCTTTTTTTGGTCCCATAAAAATAAGTTGATCACAGGATGTTCTGTGGCTCAGACTTCAAAAGATAAGATGACATATGATGGGTGAAACTGACAGCAAGTGTTCCCATTTAGTGCCAATACCAGAAAAATTAAGCAGTTAATGGGTACAATGTCCAGTAAAAATAAGCCAAGACAAGTTAGGTCTTTCAGAGAAAGAGCTAATCTTTGTATCCTTCATCCATAGCAGCTAACTAATGAAGATCCTGAAAAAGATTCCAAAATGAACTTGCAATTTTATGACAGAATGCCTGAAAATGAAGCTTTATAACCCACTCCATTCTTTTAAAATGAACCTGTCAGCATGATTTTGTAATGTAAAATAAAGCCATTGTTGTAACGTTGCTCTAATACATATTAAGAAAAAACACAATACAGATTTCTTCACAAAATATATCGATTTAAATTGCCATCTGAAATTTTTTGCCAGTAAGATTACGGTGCACAGGGGCCAGACTGTACACTGGGTCTTATCCTCCTGTCTGTGATTCCCACTTCATTTAACTGCCTCTGGTCTTGTCTTTAAATGACAGTTCGCTGCTTTTTCATTGACTTAAAAAAAAAAAATCTTGTACATTCCCCTGATGAAGTGATGGTCACTGGGATGAAGTTATTTTCCTAAGCGAAACGTACGTTGGCGTCTGTGACATGGCAGTGACAGTACTTGATATACTTAATTTATTACCACTGTTTATGGGTATGCATATCTGAGGGTATATTTATGCCTTTTGGTTCAAATATGCAGCATTTTTATCTTTGCCTATTATTGAATTATCCACATGGCTTCATATCCACCCTAGTCTTTTGATTTTTATACTTGTATACATACTTACCCTCTGCCCTGCTTTAATAGTGGTATTTATTTATAATTATATTGCTGTCACACTTGTCCCAATTTTTAACCGGAGTGTCTGTTTTTAATACCACTGTCTATTTAATAAAATTATGTTCACTTTTTGCACCTAATACTCCTATTTCTCCTGTTTTTTTATACTTGTTTTGGAGTTATGGCCACACAGTGGGTTCCTTAATTTGAATGGATACACTTGTGTTTACCTTAATATGGCTCTTTTGGGTATTTATTTCTTATATCTTTTTCATTGACTTGCCTGCTCTGTTTGAAATCTCCCTTTCAAAATCCAGAGGCAGGCAGAGGGCCTGGGGAATCACAAACAGGGAGGCGAAGACTGCACTGAGACCTAGCTAGCAAATAACTACAAATGCTTACTAAAGAGGAACTACAAACTGGATTTCTTGACCAAAGTTATCAATTTAATCAACATTACCGCATCATTGCAGCCATGCCTTTACTTTACATTATGATATCATGCTCTCAGGTTCTCTATATAGATGCAGTTTAAAAATAAAGTTATGTATCTGTCCATCAGTCTGTTGGTTGGTCGGTTTAGCAATTTAAATACAAAATATACTGCAATATGTAACTCTTTTAGATCTGTATATTTCTACATCCTCCATGTATAGGATAATATAACCAACCCTATATGAGAGTTCATATTTAGATGCCTCTAAGTAATAATCAGCATTTATCAGTATAGGTTTAAACAATTTGCGGCCCTCTACCCCAGCACAAATTCCCACAACACAGCTTTTCTCAAGCAATTTTTCCATATCTCATTTTTTTAATTCACAAGGAGGTTCTGCTGAGTTTAAGAATCTGCAATATCCAATTTCCAGCCTCGTTTCCTGCAAAATCTAATATTGCCAATCGCTAAACTGCTTCAGCATCATCCTGCCTGCTCCCTCTACCTACCCACAGACAGGATTCATTAAATTAATTGAGATGATGAATGATTGTACAGTGCCCTGACTGTTCTTAGCTTTGTGTCTTGGAAAACAAAAGCATATGCAGTGCCACCGCTAAAATACAACTACAACGAAAATGCATCCAAGTAATTCCCGAACCATGTACAAGAATATAACGTTATATATTCTAGGAATATCTCAAAACTATTATTGCTTAAAATTACATTTGTTAAAATGTAGTGTTTTCTAAAAATTCAATTATATTTAATTATCTAAAGTCATCTAAGCTAGTAGGTTCTTGGTAAATCCTATTTAAAGCCACATAACAAGATATAAAGGTGAGTTGTGCCAAATGGCTTGCTGAACTATATTAACATCTATAGCTTTTGCACTAAATACCTGAAAAGAGTTATGAGCTGGTTTTGCTGTTTGTATCTTTAGGCCGGCCATACACACAGGTATGAGTCCCTCACTTCCCTATACAATGGAATATATGGCTTGGTCGAGCATTCCCGTGTTCTCTATGAAAGGACCACAGCCAGAACCTGAAAAAAGGATAGGGTAATTCAATTGTAATCGATTGCTCCTTATGGCCACCAGTTCCCCAGGCCATTAAAAATAATTTACTCAATAGATCATGATTATGCCAATAAATATGCAGAGCAGAGCCAATAAGAGACATAGTGGCATAGCACCTTCATTGGTCTGCTGCAACTAGAACTCAGCAATGGTTAGAATTAGTAATGAGCAAATACAATCAAGTTGAATTTAATTTTAGCTGAATATTACAAAAATCAGCATTTGTCAAAATGCAAATATTTAGTAATTCACTTCATCCACTGGCCGGCGTGGCCTCTGAGATTGGTTGCAGTCAGACGCGCCCCCAGCCTGTGTGACAGTGTCTGCCTGCAGTCATCGCTCATCATGGCTCATTCAGTCTCTGAAGCTCACATCCAGCAGTCATGTTCTATGGCTATCACTGTGACTAAGATGTAGCAGAGCTGGAATCGCCATGGGATCTCATGTGGATTACATCAGACTTGCAGGGGTGTGTTTGGGTAATAAAGTGGTGAAAGAGGTGGCTTTTTTGTATTTTATTTCAAATAAAGGATTTTTTCGGTGTTTGTGTTTATTTACTTTCACTTACTTTGTGTTGCAGGTATCTCATAGACACATGTGCCATCACTAATCTAGAATTTAGTGGCAGATTTGCGCTATTAACCCCTTATTACCCTGATTGCCACCAGGGCAATGGGAAGAGCCATGTAAAGCACCAGGCTTGTCACATCAAATGGATACGATAATTCAGGGCGGCTGGAAGCTGATATTTTTAGGCTGGGTATCTCCAGCTTGAGAATAGCAGTCCCCAGATATCTTGGCTGGTTATCAAATTTGTTTGTTTTTTTTTAATTATTTATTTAAATAATTTACAAAAAAAGCCGCATGCGGTTCCACTTAGGCTGAAGTCACACTTGCGAGGGACTTTCAGAAATCTCGTATTGTGTCATTTGGCAACAGGAGCGGTTGGCTGCATGTATTTCTATGCAGCTGCACACTTGTGTCTGGAGAGCATCAGTCAGTGCCGGGTGATGCGATGCAAGACTCGTGAGAGACCCTTAAAAGTGTGACTCCAGCTTTGTTTTGATACCCAGCCAAGATAAAGCTCGACAGCTGGGGGCTGCAGCCCTGGGCTTTATCTGTGCTGGTATCAGAATTCAGGGGCCCTATGCTGCTTGTTTTATTTATTAATTTATTTTTATACCACAATACTGATCCACAGATATTTGCACTGCTTTCCCTGCCCACCAGCCGTCCTGGTGCCTGTGATTGGTTGCAGTCAGCTGACATGCTGACACTCAGGGTGGGGGTGCATCTGACTGCAACCAATTACAGGTGGTTGGGAAAAGCAGTGAATATTCAATGAGGGTTAATTGTTGTCTCCGGAAGAGAATGCATGGCCTGGAAGCAGCTTGCCACCACGACAGATCTTCAGTGAGTACACTGTATGCGCTCCTACCCTCCTTTCCCTTCTACCAAAATTTTTAATCTCCGGATTCTGGTCATAGACTTATATGGGGACCGGATCTGTTTTTTTTTTTTCAAATTTAGCAGGGACCCACTGGTCTTGGTTTTCTGTGAGTTCGACCAGCTCTAGTGATGACAGCATCAAGACACATCCTGCATTGCTCAGGTGTAATTTTGGCCCATTCTTCCACACAAACACTCTTCAAATCCTGAAAGTTGTGTGACCTCCTTGTATGAACTCTGAGCTTTATTTCCTTCCATAAATTTTCTCTTGTAGTCAGGTCAGCTGATTGGTGTATTTCTGGCATAAATGCATTCAGTGGCAGTGACGCTGCTGTACTCACCGCCCCAGCCATCTAGCTGTTCCTCGTGCTTCTGTGCTCAATGCAGCTGTAACACCCCGAGTATTGAGGGGGCTTTCACCCGACATATCACCGGGCTATGGGTGCAGGTGGCAGCCCAGTTTTGTGACCCCGAGACATACAGGATGGGAGGAAAGCGGTATTCGGGAGGTAGGACGGAGGATGGGGGTGGTAGTGACGGTTAGGAAAGTTGTTTATGATCATGATGCCACCTTTGGTACGTGGCCAGGGATGGGCCGCCGCTGTGGGTGCTGCTCTCCGGGGTTGATGGTGAAGGTCGCAGCCGGTATGGTGTCGCTCCCCACAGGCTGAGCGCGGTTACCCTGGGGAGGATGATGTAGGACGAATGGGGGTGGTTGTAGTCCCCGTTGGAGCCACAGCGCTGGGCGACGGCGCCGGTAAAAGAGAGGCAAAGGCAGAGGCTGCGGTTCCAGGTCTTTTACTAACAAGTAGTTCAGGCGCTGCCCCAGAGTACCAATCTCTGCCACTATGGGCTCCAGCCAATCCCGGATAGTCGGCGGTCACCGCCGGTGCCGGTAAAAGTCTTTTAGTGAAGTGTCCCTTCGTTGCTATCTTGAATCCGGGTCGAGCCTCCTTCTGCAAACCACGGGCCCACGAAGAGAGAGAAACACTAACTCCAGCTGTCAGTGCTAGATGTTTTCCCAAGCTGTGCCCAGGAAAGGTCTGCCCTAAGTGTGATGGTTGTGCCTTCTTCTACACTATGTGGTGCCCGCCGCCGGTAGTTGTCCTACTGACTGGGGAAAGTCCCATGCTTCGTGATGGCTAACCACCCTGTCTGCCCTAGTCCAACCCCCTGTTGGAATGCACCTTACTATTGTATGTGTGTGTTTTGTGAAAGCACCAACAGTTAACCCTCTCCTGACCCGGGATAGATATTACCCCAGAAAAGTGGTGTAATACCCTGTAGCGCATAAAGCCCAGTGGCGCCACACAGCTTCCATATCCCAATGCCTGTGGATGCTGCGCGTGTCTCTTGGCTGCACTCTTAGGGTGCACACTCTCCATGTTTTTTAAAGGGACAGCACACGTACCCCTGAAGTGTTTACAGTCTATTGCTGATGAGAAACTGTGGAAAGAAAAGCGCAATAGGGTCTTACCCCAAAAAGGGAGGAAGATATGTAATAAAAACACACTCACCTATAATAGTTGTGCCAGTCACAACCACTATACAGGCATATATAAGATCCAGGTCCAGGCAGCAGTCCCAAAGTTGGCTGATAACAGAGAGTGATAGAAGAAGGGTCTTAATTCCGCGCCAAGGACTCAATGGATCCAGGAAGAGATTAATGCTTCTTTAATAACATGCACAAGTCTACGCGTTTCTGGAGACACAGCTCCCTTCATCAGGACATTGGCAAGAGAACATCAAAAATCCTTTTTCTTTTTTATATATATTAATTTTTATTACGACAATTAAAAACTAGGAAGCATCTCTGTATTTAAAAGCAATTCACCCTAAAAAATTATTTGAAGAAAATATATATATAAATATATAAAAAAATATAAAAAAACTGGTTTAAGACATATATAAAAAAATGTTGTGGAATAATTAATAAATAAGTGAAAATTGAGAAAAATTATTATTACGGGTATATATAACCTAAAATCAATAGAATAGATCAGTGACCTCATTGAGACCCGACGGTTTAAGTGTATGTAGCCTATAGATCCAATAGGTCTCCTTTTTGTTGAGCATTTCCATACGGTTAGGGATAAAAGGTGGGATCTGTTCAATAGGGGTGACCCTAAGCTTAGATTTCCTATTGTGTGCTATAGTGACATGCCTAGACAATCCGTGTAGGAGAAAGCCTTTTTTAATGTTGTGACGATGTGAATTCAATCTATTGTGTAGTGGTTGTATCGTTCTGCCCACATACTGCTTATTACATTCACATTCGATCAAATAAATGACATAGTCAGATTGGCATGTTAGGTGGGTTTTGATAGGATAAAATTCCCCCCCTGAACCAGAACAGAATTGTGTCCTCCTATGTTGTATCGAGTAACAACAAAGGCAGTTTCTCATAAGGCATTTATAAGCACCACAGGGTTTGACAGAAGACTGGGAGATGGGAACCTCCCTAAGTCTACTGGGGGCTAGCATATTCTTTAAGCTGGAGGCTCTCCTGAAGGTCACCCCGGGTTGTGCCGGTAAGCACCCCCCCTAGGACCGGGTCATTTAGGAGAACCCCCCAATGTTTGGAAAGAATCTTCCTGATCCTTTCACCATCATTACTGAAAGTGGTGAGGAAGTTTGAGGAAAAGTCACAGGGCTTTGTGTCCCCAATCCCCCTTACTTTTTGTCTGATCAAATCTGTCTGGGTCAGGGTACTCGTAGCTTTATACGCTCCCTTGACAAGGTTAAGGGGGTATTCTTTCTCAAGGAACCTCTCCTTTAAAATGTCAGCCTGTTGTTTAAAATCAATGTTGAGCGAACAGTTCTTACGGATTCTTTTGTATTGGTTCTTTGGTATATTAATAAGCCACTTGCTGTAGTGACTGCTGGAATAATGAATATACCCATTGCTGTCAACCTTCTTGAAATAGGTTTTTGTTGAAATCCACCCATTGTTGTGCCAGAGGGTCAGATCCAGAAAATCAATACTGTCCTTCTGTATATTGGGTGAGAAGGACAGACCCCAATTGTTACTCAACAGGTGTTCCAGAAACAACCCCACATTATTACTGGTATTATCCCATATGACGAACAGGTCATCAATATAACGTTTATACAAAATGATGTGTTTAAAAAATTTTTTTGAATTATAAATATATAAAAGCTCAAAGGCCCCCATAAATAAATTTGAGAACGTCGGTGCGACCTTTGAGCCCATCGCGGTCCCGCAGTGCTGATGGTATATTTTATCTTGGAAAGAGAAGAAATTATTAGTTAAAATGGACTCCATCCCTTTCAGGATGAAGTCTTTCTGACCCATCGGTAGGCGATCATCTACCATTAAAAATTGTTTAAAACACTCCAGCCCAAGGTCATGCGCAATATTGGTATAAAGAGCCGTAATATCTAAAGAAATGAAAAGATAGGATTCCTTCCATTCAATATCTTTAGTTAGAGTGATGAGCTGTGTGGAATCACGAAGGTAACTCTTCAAATTCAGTACATGGACCCTCATGATACAGTCTATATAGGCGGCTAAATTAACCGTGAGGGAATCAATCCCTGAGATAATAGGTCGCCCTGGGGGATCCACCAACGTCTTGTGAATTTTTGGTAAATGATAGTAAAAAGCCATTCTTGGATTATCAATCTCCAAGAAGGCTTTCTCATTATTATTGAGTATCCTCATGTCCACAGCTGTTTGTATGAATATACGGTAATTGGCCACTGCATTATCATATTCTTCAATCCCTACTATTTTGTAGTGTGATGGATTAGATAAATTCCTCAATGCTTCTTTTATGTATGTCTCTTTATCCTGCAATACTATGCCACCTCCCTTGTCAGCATTCCTGATAACAAGTTCATGATTATTTTTGAGGGACCGGAGACCTTTTTTCTCTTCTGAACTCAGATTGGGTTTATGGGGGTAACTGGAACAGGTCAATCTCTTGAAATCCTCCAGCACGAGATCGCTGAAGGTTTTCAGATGGTGACCTTTGCTCTGCAAGGGGTAAAACCTAGACTTTGGTCTTAGGTCTGTATGTAAAAATCCCTCAGGATCTCCCGAAGATTCCATGGGGTTATATTTATTCAACTGGAAGTGTCTGGTCAACGTCAACTTCCTGATGAACTTCTGGAAATCCAGATAGATGTCAAAATCATTGGCATGAGCGGAGGGGCAAAAGGAAAGACCTTTGCTCAGTACTTGGTCTTCCCCTTTAGTCAGAATATGGCTGGATAAATTAAAAATACTGGATTTTTGATTAATTACTTTAGACTTTTTTTGTCTTTCTTGCTGGACCCTACGGCCAGCCCGTCGCCCTCTCCGTAATCTTTTCTCTTCCCTGATCTGGGGGTGAGAAAATCCGTCATCTGCACCTGCGTCATTTTCAGGGCCGTGTTCTTGGCCATGGCTAAAAAAGGGACGCACATATTGTTTTTTTCTGTGTTGTCTATTGTGATGATATTCTGTGTGGGATTACTCCGGACCAACTCTTGAGATGGGAGGGGGTTGAATTCTTCCACCCCAGGTAAGGTCTCTGGGAGTGGAGTATACTCATCATAAATGGAAAGATCTAAGAGATCCATATCTTCCTGGACCGTGGGGACAGTACCTGGAAGACTGGGGGTATTGTTCTCAGAGATCTCAATTGTCTCTCTTTCCTTACGAATCTTCTCAATCTGGAGTCTGATCAGGGCCAGCTGTTCTCTGTTTTTTTCAAAGTCTCTGGGCAGGGTATTAACCTTTTGGATGTTACTCAGGGCCTTTACACCTAGATCAGGAATGAAAACCTCATCAGGTATTAGAGGTGCAAGAGTGGGATTGGGAGCTACATGGGCAGAAACAGAGGGTTCACTAGTATTGGAGTGCTGTTCTTTAGTGTTATTAAAATTATCTTTATTAGTTGTGTTCTTATGAAATTTGCTATTAAAGAAATTTCTGTTGAAACTGGTGGACCTAGTCCTTTTGTATGTCTCCTTTTGGAACCCTCTAGGGCCTCCATCCCTAGGTGGATTCTTCCCAGGGGGAGTGGGTTTTTTATCTGAGATTTTATCCTGCCTGTCTCTCTGCAGTTTCTTTGATTTTCTAAAGATAGAATCTTGCTCCAACTGGGTCAATTTTGTATTAATGTCTGTATTCAAAATCCTGAACTCGGCATGCAGTTCAAAGCGGCTGAGTTCCTCGTACACCTGAGCTATATTAGCAGTGGCTTCCTTTGCCAAAATTGATCTTTTTTTGTGAAGGCACTGAAGCATGCCCTGCATACAGGTGTTTAAAATGTTTCCCCATTCAGCAGAGAAGATGGGATCTGAGGGAAAAGGAGAGTCATGTTTTATCCTAAGACCTCTAGGACACAGTTTCTCTTCAAGGTATATGGAAAGAAACCTTGCATCAAGGCTAAAATGCATTTCTTCTTTAAGAAGATCCTCCAGTCTTAAAAATAATTTCCTCATGGTTACAGTGTCCTCCTCAGAGTACACATTGGGTAGATCCACATCAATGTCTATGTCACACAATTCGAGTAAACCAACAGTCTGTAAAATTAGCCTCTCTCTGGAGGACAAACGATTATTAAAATATTCCATTGTTCAAAGAATAATTACGACCCTCTGCTGCTGTATCCACAGATAAGAAGAGCCGGTCACGCCGGGTCCCAATTAAAGTAGATGAGAAACTGTGGAAAGAAAAGCGCAATAGGGTCTTACCCCAAAAAGGGAGGAAGATATGTAATAAAAACACACTCACCTATAATGGTTGTGCCAGTCACAACCACTATACAGGCATATATAAGATCCAGGTCCAGGCAGCAGTCCCAAAGTTGGCTGATAACAGAGAGTGATAGAAGAAGGGTCTTAATTCCGCGCCAAGGACTCCTCACCTATCTGCAGACGAATTACACCTGTTTTTGGCATTGGTCATTCCGCTGTAGTTGTAACAGTGAGGTGGGACCATGAACCCCTCAGACACCCTCGTTAGTCTTGTTTTTTTTAATTTTTTTCCCACCTTTTGGCTTCTTGTCTATGCCCTGTGTCCGAGCCCAATACTTCAGCTTTATGTCTGAAACTGGCAGCAGTCTGAATGATGCCTTTTGTGGTCTTGCAGCTTAATCTGCCTTACCTTTTGGTCTGCAGTTCCTGGTTCTCTGGAGATATATCTGCTTCATTCTCACTGTCTTGGTTACCTTTTATATTGTTTTTGGTTGCCAAGACATCCGTCTGGTTTTGTAAAATTTTGGGTTTTCAGACTGCCGTTTTCATCAAAGATACCTCTGTTCACTGATGGCAGTTATCTTAAGAATTTCCATTGACTGTTGTCAGTATCTTGTATAGCCTTGGTTTTTTGCTCTCATGACTCCAGATAGTTTTTACAGGCCTAACTTGTAGGGGTGTAAAGAGAGGGGTACTCTAATGTCAACATTCATACACAAACCATCAGGAACGCCGACATACTGACCGTCTAGCTGTTTCTCCTGCTTCTGTACCTGCTGTGACTTCTGGTTTCCATGGTCAGCACAAACCACTTGGGTCTCCGGAGTTCCTGATTCTGTTGCGGTATCCGAGTATCAGTCTGAGTTCCTGAATCCGTTCCTGTGTCCTGGTGGCTGCCTGAGTTCTTGAACCCATTCCTGTGCCCCGGTATCAGTCTGACTTCCCGACTCCATTCCTGTGTCCCAGTACCAGCCAGAGTTCCTGAATCCATCCTCTGTCTCGGTACCAGCCTGAGTTCCTGATTCCATTCCTGTGTCCTGGTACCAGCCTGAGTTCCTGAATCCATTCCATTAAACAGGTTCCTGAATCTGTTCCTGAATCTGTTCCTATGTGCTGGTACTTGTCTGTCGTCCTGAAACTGTTTCTGAATCGGTTCCTGTGTCTCAGTGCCTGCCTATGTTCCTGATTCCGTGTTCCTGTCTGATCAGAATCTAACCTATCTGTTATCGACTGTCCTGTCTTTACCTCATCCTGAACCTGAACCTGATCCTTTTCAGTCTGTATCAGCCAATCCATCTGTACTTGTACCAGCATCCACCGTGTCGGTGCTCCTGTTTCTGTCCCACTGTGGCTCTCACTCTGTCTCATCTGTTGCCATTTGGGTCAGCTTCTGCGGAACTGGGGACTGTCTTGGAGTGGTAGCTGGCGGCTACATATCTAACCTCACCACCAGAGGCTGGAGAGAAGACTAGGTAGCAACTCAGTTATGCCCCTCCAGGGTAAGCCCAGACTCTGTGGTCAAATGGGTCCACAAATCCAGCTAGGTTATAACGGTTGCTGTTTTCTTTGCCATAATGGTTAGGCCATTCTTCTTTGAAACCAATTGAGAGTTTCCTTGGCTATGTGTTTATCGGATTATTGTCTTGCTGAATTGTCGACCTTTGTTTCTTCATAATCCTGGTAGCAGATTTTTTATCAAGAATGTCTTGGTACATTTATCCATTCTTCCTTCTTTCAAATATTTGAAGTTTGCCAGTGCAATATGTTGAAAAACAGCCAAACACCTGTATGTTCCAACCTACTAACTTCACCGTTGTTATGGTGTTTTGGGGGTGATAAGCAGTGCCTTTTGGCCTCCTAAAATGGTGTGTATTAGGGAATCCAATGAGTTCAATTTCGGTCTCATCTGACTAGACCGTAATCTCCCAGTATTTCACAGGCTTATCTAAATGTTGGTGAGCAAACTTTAAAAGAACATGAATATGCTTTTTGCTCCGCAATGGAGTCTTGCGTGTTGAGCGTGCATCACAGGCCATGGAGTTTGAGTGCATTACTTATTGTTTTTGTTGAAACAATTGTACCTGCTGATCCCAGGAGTTTTTGTAGCTCTCCACAGTTGGTCCTTGGCTCTTGGGAAACTCTTCTGATAAGGCCTCACTCCCACTAGTGTATAAATAATCCTTCCAGTACTCATCACCAAAAGTTGCACGAGTGTCATGAGTATGTTATTGCGCATGTCATAGAAGTGCTATATGAGTGCACACTTTTTTCCTTGCCTAGCATTCATATGAAATGCGTATGACACCCATATGCAATGCATTTTTAACATCAGAATACTCTATGTACAATCTTGCTAGTTAGATAGATAGATAGAATAGCTAGATATCCTGCAGCTACATAATTTTACAACCTCCTTACATATTATATATTAGCACCCTTTGTTCCTTTCATGTGGCACTAAAAAGTGTTTGTTAGTGATGAGCAAGCACTAAACTGCTCGGTACGAGAATTGAGCAGGTTGGCCATGCTCAATTTGAGTAATAAGTATAATAGAAGTCAATGAGGAACTCAAGCATTTTTCCTGAAGACCCTTTAGGAAGGCTGGGGGAGCAGGAAAATCACTGAAATGGATGGAAACAGTACTTAAAAGACATGGGAACATCATGGGGAAGACGCCTGGATGAATCTCTGACTCCCAGGTCACTGCTGAAATTAAATAGTTTTAAAAAATGGCATAGTGTCCCCCCCTATTTTAGATAATCAGCAGATAGCTGAGAGGTGATAATACCAGACTGGGAAGATCCATAGTTATTAAGCCCTTCCCAGCCTGAAAAAATCAGCTTGTAACCACCCCAGAATTGGCGCATCCATTAGTTGCGATAATTCTGGCTCTTGCTCTTCACCCCAGCTCTTTCCGATTGCCCTAGTGCAGTGGAAATGAGGGTAATTTTTTTTTGGGTTGATGTCAGCTGTGTAAAGTCAGCTGGTATTAATCCCAAGGGATGGTAATGAAGAGGCATCTATCAGACACTCCCTTTACTAACCCAGTAAGTGTAAAGTGAAAAAAACCCCACAGAAATAAAAGGTAATCTGAATAAAGACTCCCAACACTATCGCTCATTCGCTAATTCATTATTTTAAAAAATCCACGAAGCTCGAATGCAATCCATGGTGTGGGAGGAGAGTGCGCAGCTCTTCTCACTGTGTGCTGGTACTTTGTGGTGGTTGCTGTTGTGGTGGCTTCGTGTCAGTGGGACGGTGTGGCCTGGAGCTATGGGGGCTTCGCATTGCAGCATGGGCGCTGTGAGGCACCAGGTCACTTGCCCTGCTGGTGCTTTGTCGCTGCGGTAGTGGTTAGTGCACAGTGCCGCACTATAAGCTTTAGAATAGGGATCCACTAAGAATCAGGTTCGCCGTGACGAATACTTAATACTGTCTGATCAGAATGGTAACGAAGAACCTCATGTTATATGATTTAAATTTTAGCCTAGCAGTTCTAGATCATTGTATTTTTGGGCTGTTCGATCCATGTCTTTTTTTTCTTTATAGTGTGAATCCATGGTGTTCTGGACCCACGACATCCCCCGAATTGGTATTCCAACCTATGGAGCCTCGTTCAGGGAAAGAGGCACCATATGTCAATCTCAGTCAATGTCAGACCCAGGATTCCTCACATGCACGGATGTCACTGAGTTACTGATGTAACTATGTGTGAGAAATTCTGGGTCTATCACTCACCTGTGACCTATGGGTTGGAGTATATATTCAGGGTACATCTTGGGACGTCTATACCAAGTTGTCAAAGTTAAAGCCCAAGAATGTCATTGCCCTAATATCCATTGTATTGAATGCATTGCCCATTTTGTAAATTTTGTTCCCATTAAAGGAGTTATACAGGACTTTTTTTACTCATGGGCCTAAAGAGTACTTTGCACGCTGCTACTGCAATATCGTCGGGGTCAAATCGAAAGTGACACACATCCGGCGCCAGTAACGACGTCGCGATGTGTAAAGCCTAGATGCACCGATAAACGATCGCAAAAGCGTTGTAAATCAGTGATCTGTGTAGCATCGGACATTTTCATAATGTTGCACCAATAGGAGATACGATGTTGTTCCTCGCTCCTGCGGCAGCACACATCGCTGTGTGTGAAGCTGCAGGAGCGAGGAACATCTCCTTACCTGCCTCCTCCGGCTATGCGGAAGGAAGGAGGTGGGCGGGATGTTTACGTCCTGCTCATCTCCGCCCCTCCGCTTCTATTGGCCGCCTGCCATGTGACGTCGCTGTGACGCCACACGACCCGCCCCCTTAGGAAGGAGGCGGGTCGCCGGCCAGAGCGACGATGCAGGGCAGGTAAGTGCGTGTGAAGCTGCCGTAGCGATAATGTTCGCTACGACAGCTATAACAAGATATTGCATGTGTGACAGGTGCGAGTACCATCCCACTTGGCATCGCAAGCATCGGCTACCAATGTCGCAGCGTGCAAAGTACCCCTAAGAATTGAGGACAGATAGTTACTAACTACCTGCCTATTTTTTCCAGCAACAGCACAGATCTGTCATGGACCACTGCTGCATGTGATTATGCTGCTTTGTTTGATCTCATGTCAGCAAAGCAGTTTTTATGCTATGTGTGCACGTGTGCGTATTACATGCAGTTACGCTGCGATCTGCAGCGCAGCGTAACTGCATGCATCCTGCATCCCCTGCACAGTCTATGGAGATTGTGCAGGAGCCGTGCGCACGTGGCATATTAGATTGCAGCTGCCCGAATCGCTGCGTTCTAAGAAGTGACATGTCACTTTTTCCGTGCGGTTTGCATGCTGTCTATAGGGAGAGGCAGCATGCAGAGCGCACGTTCTCTGCCGGCAGCAAGCTCTTCAGAACGGAGCTTTTCAGCTGCGCTCTGAAGCGCACCTTTTAGGTGCGGTGCAGAGCGCACACGTGCGCACATAGCCCTACTCTTCCGGATTACTTTTGTTGACAGGGTAAACCTGTTTGCATTAGGCAGCAAAAAGCCAGTGGTCAATCAACATGACTTTGGCAGTAATGCCGCATCAACAGAGCAGATTGGAAGAGAATCAGACATAACGTCAATGTAAGAAGAATCGTTAATGGGAGTGGTCAGTAACCACTGAGCTGGCAGAGATCAGCACCAGGCAGAAAAGGTAGATAGTTTGAAACTACTTGTCTGAAAGTTTTTAGGTATGTAAGAAAAAAAATAATAACCCCTGACTACCACCTTAATTATTTGGGTGTATAGGGTTAAATAAAGTTAAGGTATTAGAGGTCCAATATGTTGAATTACTTCTGTTTATGGGAGAAATTAAATAGGGGACATGTCAACACATTAAAAGTAGCAACTTTTTGCTCCTACTTTATTTCCGCTGCCCCCCTAAAAATATCTATTTTTGTTTCTTTAAAATACTCCATGCGATTTCAGTGGTGTGGGCCTTTTTATTTAGTATTAATTTTCTTGGCCCTAACAAAGGATGCATAGCTCATGGGGTAGTAATCAATGGCAGCCCTAAGGCACGGCCCCTGAGAATCCTGCAAGGCACTCCCCTGAGAATCCTGCAAGGCACGCCCCCAAGAATCCTGCAAGACACGCCCCTGAGAACCCTGCAAAGCACTTCCTTCTGGAAAAGACCATAAAAATTAGCAGTAAAAAAGTCCATATCTCTGGGACCATGTGGAGGATTTATAAAAAATTAAAACCAAAACACTCAAGGTAACATTGGGAATAAAATATTATTAAAAAAACTGGCCACATTTGGCCTAGTGACAGGTCCTCTTTAAATACACTGTATAATAATATAATAACATTTGGAGTAAGTTTGTATATATATTTTGATAATATTCTGTTCATCTTAGCTCCATGCAGTATGTACTGTTCTATGTAGAGTGTGCTAGTAATACAATCACAAGACCTTCAAGCTGTAGGTACTCTCCCTATGTGTGCTACTAATACAATTTCATTCACCACTGATTAGAAAAATTAGATGAATGCAGTCTGTTACTCGATATCATTAAGTTAGGCTGCTAAGCCGAAACCCACTGTGCCTGTTAGGAGTCTAGTAGATTCTAGTTAGCAATTTAGTACATTTGCTTGACATATACAGGAAAGCAATTTGTGAAAATAATATTCCATGCACATATTTGATCTCCCAATACACTATTTTCTTCTAACACTAGTCTTGCCATCACTACTTGAAGTCATAATGAACTTACAATACCACTGGTATTCATTGATCTGCTTTAATGAGATTGGTCCAATATAACGGTAAGTAGCTGTATTTATTTTATAAACGCCGACCTATAGGCAGAGGCTGGAATGTAATAATTTTGTATGTTTTTAATTTGCTTAAAGCACACCAATCACCAGGATTTTCCTAAATAACCTAAAGCCAGTGCTATACTGGCACTATCAGGCTGATTCTACACATACGTTTAGTTGTTAGCTAGGATGTATAGGTTTTGAAACACAAGTAAGTAAAGTTTGTAAAATGAGCAGCTTTTTGAATAACAGCAGCTGCCGATCAGCTGATAGCTGGGGTTTGTATTCATACAGTTAGGTCCAGAAATATTTGGACAGTGACACAATTTTCGCGAGTTGGGCTCTGCATGCCACCACATTGGATTTGAAATGAAACCTCTACAACAGAATTCAAGTGCAGATTGTGACGTTTAATTTGAAGGTTTGAACAAAAATATCTGATAGAAATTGTAGGAATTGTACACATTTCTTTACAAACACTCCACATTTTAGGAGGTCAAAAGTAATTGGACAAATAAACCAAACCCAAACAAAATATTTTTATTTTCAATATTTTGTTGCGAATCCTTTGGAGGCAATCACTGCCTTAAGTCTGGAACCCATGTACATCACCAAACGCTTGGTTTCCTCCTTCTTAATGCTTTGCCAGGCCTTTACAGCCACAGCCTTCAGGTCTTGCTTGTTTGTGGGTCTTTCCGTCTTAAGTCTGGATTTGAGCAAGTGAAATGCATGCTCAATTGGGTTAAGATCTGGTGATTGACTTGGCCATTGCAGAATGTTCCACTTTTTTGCACTAATGAACTCCTGGGTAGCTTTGGCTGTATGCTTGGGGTCATTGTCCATCTGTACTATGAAGCGATGTCTGATCAACTTTGCGGCATTTGGCTGAATCTGGGCTGAAAGTATATCCCGGAACACTTCAGAATTCATCCGGCTACTCTTGTCTGCTGTTATGTCATCAATAAACACAAGTGACCCAGTGCCATTGAAAGCCATGCATGCCCATGCCATCACGTTTCCTCCACCATGTTTTACAGAGGATGTGGTGTGCCTTGGATCATGTGCCGTTCCCTTTCTTCTCCAAAGTTTTTTCTTCCCATCATTCTGGTACAAGTTATCTTTGTCTCATCTGTCCATATAATACTTTTCCAGAACTGAGCTGGCTTCATGAGGTGTTTTTCAGCAAATTTAACTCTGGCCTGTCTATTTTTGGAATTGATGAATGGTTTGCATCTAGATGTGAACCCTTTGTATTTACTTTCATGGAGTCTTCTCTTTACTGTTGACTTAGAAACAGATACACCTACTTCACTGAGAGTGTTCTGGACTTCAGTTGATGTTGTGAACGGGTTCTTCTTCACCAAAGAAAGTATGCGGCGATCATCCACCACTGTTGTCATCCGTGGACCCCCAGGCCTTTTTGAGTTCCCAAGCTCACCAGTCAATTCCTTTTTTCTCAGAATGTACCCGACTGTTGATTTTGCTACTCCAAGCATGTCTGCTATCTCTCTGATGGATTTTTTCTTTTTTTTCAGCCTCAGGATGTTCTGCTTCACCTCAATTGAGAGTTCCTTAGACCGCATGTTGTCTGGTCACAGCAACAGCTTCCAAATGCAAAACCACACACCTGTAATCAACCCCAGACCTTTTAACTACTTCATTGATTACAGGTTAACGAGGGAGACGTCTTCAGAGTTAATTGCAGCCCTTAGAGTCCCTTGTCCAATTACTTTTGGTCCCTTGAAAAAGAGGAGGCTATGCATTACAGAGCTATGATTCCTAAACCCTTTCTCCGATTTGGATGTGAAAACTCTCATATTGTAGCTGGGAGTGTGCACTTTCAGCCCATATTATATATATAATTGTATTTCTGAACATGTTTTTGTAAACAGCTAAAATAACAAAACTTGTGTCACTGTCCAAATATTTCTGGACCTAACTGTAGTTATTCCCGCCCCCTTCTGTCCATCCTCCCTTTTATTTATGCTAATTTTATTATAAAATCACTTTACTAATTGACTAGAAGGACCTGTGCTGATGTGCCAACATAGCTGATACCAGGAAGCAACATTATTTTTCTGTTGGCTGAGACCCTGGCCTTTCTGGTCACATGGGTACGACATCAGGACAGGTCCTTCTAGTCACTTAGTAAAACCATTCTAAGAGATACAGTAGAACTGTGGAAGATAGCGCAATAGGGTCTTAGCAAGCAAAACAATAGGCTAGTGAAACGTAGAAAACGTGCCTAAAGGGGTTGTGAAAGTCACAACTCCTGTAATCGCATAGTACACAGGTGAACAGCTTCAGCCTCGAGTGGAGTCAATAGATTCAGGAGTAGAAACCGGGTGTCTCGCCGCGCTATCACCAAACCAATCTATGTAAATTAATTATTCCATGTCTTTATTCATTTGCACAGGTCAAGGCGTTTCAGAGATCGCAGTCTCCATCTTGAAGACAATATGTCTTTTGCTTGATGTCCTGATGAAGGAGACTTTCGATCTCTGAAACGCTTTGACCTATGCAAATGAGAAAAGACATGGAATAATTAATTTACATTGATTGGTTTGGTGAAAGTATGGCGAGACACCCAGTTTCTTCTCCTGAATCTAGTAAAATGATTCTATAATAGAATTATCATAAATAACAGGGAAGATGGACAGGAAGGGGAGCGGGAATAACTATGAATACCCACCCCAGCTGTCAGGTGATTGGCAGCTGCTGTTATTCAAAAAGCTGCTCATTTTGCAAACTTTATTTGCTTGTGTTTCAAAACCGTTACATCCTAGCTGACAACTAAAGGTATGTATAGAATCAGCGTGATCGTGCCAGTATAGCACTGGCTGTAGGTTATATAGGAAAATCCTGGTGATTGGTGTGTTTTAACATTTATCCCAGTATTTCTTTACTTCCGTTCAACTTGTGAATGGGAAATGTCAAAGAATGTATTGTTGAAGCTCAAGTAGTTTTTTTTTGTTAACAGTTATCTTTATTTTTCCAGTGATGATCAAGAATGCACACTTCAAGATTATTCTTTTCAAGGAAGACGGGATTCTGGGTAAATAATTCCTTTTAATTAAAGGAAATGTTTGCTTATTCTGCATTGAGAAAATCCGTTGAGTTTGTTTGCCATCTCTTCGTTACTCTGTGTTGCTCCAGTTAATTAAACAAACGAGGCTCATCATTATTCTTTGGAGATGCTGTTAATCTGTGAGGATAATGCAAGCTGTCTTTATGCCAATGTTGAATTTATTGCTTTGGGAAACCTGGAAGCAGAGCTGTACTTGGACATTAAGATTTGAGGATACTATGTCTATTATGATGAGAAGCATACAGAGATCCCAATGTTTGTTTTGCAGTTGGTATGGAAGAACATGGCTGTCTGGGAGCTAAAGAAATATGTACTTAACTTTGATATCAGTTGGGTGGGTTTTGAAACCTGAGTAAATTGTATTTGTTTTATAGGCAACACACATAAATTATATATTATGTATGATTTATTAAAATCAGTTAACTGGAAAAAGAATTTTAATAAGGTATAATACAGTCCAATCACTTAAGAGTTGGTGAGTAGCCGTTTACTACTGGTCAAAGACAGTTAAGAAAATACACAGTTTACCATTATCTCGATATTATGGATGGCGTACCAACTGGTTTACAAGCATTGTGTGCAGTTGTAGCTGGGAAGTTAATTGTGAAATAAAATAAAATAATATATACTCTCTTGTGCTAGAGGGGAAGTAGAAGACAAAGGAGAACCATGTAGTTTTAGTCTACCTTTCTAGTTGGAAGGAGTCTTGAACACCTAGCTATACACATGCCCCCATGACACCACAGTTTACAGGCAATGATAGGGGAGATGAATCTTTGTCACAAGCCCCTATTTAAGCTGTCCTCATATCCTACGATGGTCTCTCTTCTTCTTTGCACCTTCTTGGCTCTCTTCCTCTCTGGCTGGCCACAAGCAAGGACAGTAGGACCAACATGGCTGAGTATAGATAGTGTTAAGTGTTGGGTGGGCTTTTATCTGGTGTGAGTGCTATGGTCTATTGGGATGGAATGGAATTGTGAGTTTAATAGTAAGGTATTTACTGGTGCTTTTCTGTATTGTATTGCTGTATAATTAAGTACATGCTTTTTTATATTGATTACATGTGCTAGTATTATATAATGTATTAAAGAGAACCTGTCAGGTGCAATATGCACCCAAAACCACGAGCAGTTCTTTGTGCATATTGCTAATCCCTGACTAACTGTCCCTGTATACACTAGCATAGATAAAGGGATCTTTAGAAAAAGTATTTCTGAAGATCTTTTATCTTATGCTAATGAGCGAAGGGACTACTGCCAAGGGCGTTATATCCCCGACTAGTCTGCCCTCTAATCATGTTAGTATGCCCACAGGGGTGTACTAACCTGCTAGTCAATGTAGCATCACCAGCTGTGCCGCACATACCTGTGTTCACTGTGACCGCTCTTCTGAATGCTGGGCACTTACGGTCATGCGCACTAGGCCTGTCTCAAGCCGGAACACAAACACCCGGCTTCATACTGCGTGTGACCAGAAGTGCCCGGCATTCAGAAGCGCGGTCACAGCGAACACAGGTACACGTGGCACCGCTGGTGACGCTGCATTGAATAGCATGTTAATACACCCCTGTGGGCATGCTGCCATGCTAAGAGGGCGGCTAGTCTGGAAAAATAATGCCCTAGGGACTAGTCCCTGCTCTCATTAGCATATGATATAAGATCTTTAGAAATAATTTTTCCAAAGATCTCTTTATCTATGCTACTAGATACCGGGACAGTTAGGAAGGGATTAGCAATATGCACTCACAACTGCTCATGGTTCCAGGTGCATATTACACCTGACATGTTCACTTTATGTATAGCCTTGTTAGTGGATAATACACTTGTTATATTTTATTATTCCAACTAATAGACTCTTAGTATACACTTTTTTGGGATACACCAGATAGATAAGACAAAGACCTCTCTGAACCCTTCTCTCGTAATCATGATCCATCCGGTTCTCATTGTATCTTCTGATCTCCGCTGCTGGTGCTGAAATCTCTTGGAATGCTTCTGTGCATGTGCACGCAAGGTCACGGTAGAGGTTGTGATGTCATGACGTTGTAATTTGCAATACATTTGCAAAGAGCCCTCACATTTATTATCACAGATGGAAGTCCTGGCTCACTGTTAGAGGCCAGTGGATTTTAGCACAAGCGGACAGGCTCAGGAGATGCGATGAGGACTGTATAGATGGCAGTGATGATCAGAAGGTCCAGAGAGGTGAGTGCTAAGGATAGTATAAGAATTTTATCTATTTTTCACATATTACATTTATTATGCTCTGGGGAATAAAGAGACCCCAGACCATAATGAGGGACATTAAATTTGTTGAGAATAGCATGGATAAGATGTGACGAGGAGTGAGGGGGGTGAAGAGGTTTATTATGCCCTCAGGTCTAGAGATAATGTCCCATTCAATTTGTGGAGAATAACTTCTCCGTGAATCAAATTTCCTGGGAAAATTCTTGTGAAAAGGAGAATTTGAATTTTGCCTTATCCATTCACTTCTATTGCTTGCCATTAGCTATCTTGCTCTTAAAACCATACCCAATAATAAAAATGATCCCTTTACAAACTTGACTGCATTTTGAGGTTGTTCAATGACCAGCACAATATTTCCACATTTTCTTAATAATAATGATAATAATCATAAAAATAATGATAACAATAAAGAATATTATAGCTATGTGTTTGGATGGTACAGAAAATGAGTTTAGAAGCTAACTAGAATGTTCAGCTTCAAAGATAAGAGCTTCCAGAAAAATGATCGAGTGTCTCACTGACTTCCATAATACTTGGTACTCGAGTTGAGCCCATCCGAGCATCCAATCTAATCATTTCGAGTACCCAGCACCGTAGAATGTTAGTGCTCACTAATCACCAGATATTATATTTTACAGTTTCTTATTGTCATAATATATCATCTCTATTTCCTTAATGACCAAGGATGTAGCGATACGTCTTGCTTGTTGATGACTTCTCTACCAAGGATATACCGGTATGTGCTGGAGATTATGGGGGCACAAGAGCTGTTCCCGTCACGATTGCCACCGCAGACTTGGCTTTTCTGACATCCAAATCTCGGCTCTTACAGATGGATCGCATCATTTATGGCATTGGGAGAGAGATTGTGCTTCCTGTCCCGTCCGATTGATGTCGATTGGTGATCAAGCATTGCAATACAGTGTAGCTACGATGAGAGCAGTGAAAAATAATGTTCCATATAGAGACTAAGTAAAACAGTAAAAAAAATAAAAAATATTTTTTTTAAATAAAGTAGAACAATTATATAAATGTTACAATAAAAAGTTATATTTATGTAAAAATCACAAAAAACCCTACATATATTTGGTATTAATACACAAAAGGACCTACGGCACATTTTCATTACAGTATAGAGCCAACCACACCATAACAATGAGGTGTTGAACCCATAACCTACTCCAATAGTGTTACAAGCAAGAGAGGACAAAGGAGTTTTATAGGTGAAAATATAAAAAACAATTTATAAATACATTAAAATTTTTTCCAAAAATTGGGCCACACACACACACACACACCCACCCCTTCAGTGGCAGCACTTGTGCCCCAGTTGTACACTTCACAGCTAGATTTGCATCAAGCACATTCAAAAATACGCCATACTTAACCGTCCCCAGGAGGACACCGGGGTAGGTAGCTAAGTCTTTCCAGATCCCAGCTCTGTTCATCTTGGCTCCTTTTAAAAAACACAGCAAGCAAGGGTTACTCCAAGAGGAGTCTCCTTTTTTTCCAAAAATTGGGCCCCACACACACCCACCCATTCAGTGACAGCACTTGTGCCCCAGTTGTACACTTCACAGCTAGATTTGCATCAAGCACATTCAAAAATACGCCATACTTAACCGTTCCCAGGATGACCCTGGGGTAGGTAGATAAAGTCTTTGCTGAACCATGACTTGTTCATCTTGGCTCCTTTTAAAAAACAATGTAAGCAAGGGTTACTCCAAGCGGAGTCTCCCTTTTTTCCAAAAATTGGGACCCACACCCACCCACCCATTCAGTGGCAGCACTTGTGCCCCAGTTGTACACTTCACAGCTAGATTTGCATCAAGCACATTCAAAAATACGCCATACGTAACCGTTCCCAGGATGACCCTGGGGTAGGTAAATAAAGTCTTTGCTGAACCATGAATTGTTCATCTTGGCTCCTTTTAAAAACACAGCAAGCAAGGGTTACTCCAAGCGGAGTCTCCCTTTTTTTCCAAAAATTGGGCCGCACACACACCCACCCCTTCAGTGGCTGCACTTGTGCCCCAGTTGTACACTTCACAGTTAGATTTGCATTAAGCACATTCAAAAATACGCCATACTTAACCGTTCCCAGGATGACCCTGGGGTAGGTAGATAAAGTCTTTGCTGAACCATGACTTGTTCATCTTGGCTTCTTTTAAAAACACAGCAAGCAAGGGTTACTCCAAGTGGAGTCTCCCTTTTTTTCCAAAAATTGGGGCGCACACACACCCACCCCTTCAGTGGCTGCTCTTGTGCCCCAGTTGTACACTTCACAGTTAGATTTGCATCAAGCACATTCAAAAATACGCCATAGTTAACCGTTCCCAGGATGACTCTGGGGTAGGTAGATAAAGTCTTTGCTGAACCATGACTTGTTCATCTTGGCTCCTTTTAAAAAACACAGCAAGCAAGGGTTACTCCAAGTGGAGTCTCCCTTTTTTTCCAAAAATTGGGCCGCACACACACCCACCCCTTCAGTGGCAGCACTTGTGCCCCAGTTGTACACTTCACAGCTAGATTTGCATCAAGCACATTCAAAAATACGCCATACTTATCCGTCCCCAGGATGACCCCGGGGTAGATAGCAAAGTCTTTCCTGATCCCAGCTCTGTTCATCTTGGCTCCTTTTAAAAAACACAGCAAGCAAGGGTTACTCCAAGCGGAGTCTCCCTTTTTTCCAAAAATTGGGCCACACACACACCCACCCCTTCAGTGGCCGCACTTGTGCCCCAGTTGTTCACTTCACAGGTACATTTGCATCAAGCACATTCAAAAATAGGCCATACTTAACCGTCTCCAGGATGACACCGGGGTAGGTAGCAAAGTCTTTGCTGAACCATGACTTGTTCATCTTGGCTCTTTCTAAAAAACACAGCAAGAAAGGGTTACTCCAAGCGGAGTCTCCCTTTTTTCCAAAAATTGGGCCACACAGACACTCACTTCTTCAGTGGCAGCACTTGTGCCCCAGTTGTACACTTCACAGCTAGATTTGCATCAAGCACATTAAAAAATACGCCATACTTAACCGTTCCCAGGATGACCCCGGGGTAGGTAGCAAAGTCTTTGCTGAACCATGACTTGTTCATCTTGGCTCCTTTTAAAAAACAATGTAAGCAAGGGTTACTCCAAGCGGAGTCTCCCTTTTTTCCAAAAATTGGGACCCACACACACCCACCCATTCAGTGGCAGCACTTGTGCCCCAGTTGCACACTTCACAGCTAGATTTGCATCAAGCACATTCAAAAATATACCATACTTAACCGTTCCCAGGATGACCCCGGGGTAGGTAGCAAAGTCTTTGCTGAACCATGACTTGTTCATCTTGGCTCCTTTTAAATAACACAGCAAGCAAGGGTTACTCCAAGCGGAGTCTCCCTTTTTTTCCAAAAATTGGGCTACACAGACACCCCATCAGTGGCAGCACTTGTGCCCTAGTTGCAAACAGGATGTTTTGATTTGCATCAAGCACATTCCAAATCCACAAGCATTTACTCTCCCCAGGATGACACAGGGGTAGTAAATTCCTTGTGGATCCATGACTTGTTCATTTTGATGAATGTTAGTCTGTCCACATTGTCACTGGACAGACGCGTGCGCTTATCTGTCAGCACCCACCCAGCAGCACTGAAGACACGTTCAGAGACAACGCTGGCAGCTGGACACGACAAAATCTACAAGGCGTAAGTTGAGAGCTCTGGCCATTTTTCAAGATTTGAAGCCCAAAATGAGCAAGGCTCCATGGCATCGATGTTCATTTGGAGATACTCCTGTATCATCCTCTCCAGCCGTTGACTATGTGTCAGACTTGTTGTCTCTGGTGGCCTTGCAAAGGAGGGTCTAAAAAAATTATGAAAAGATTCTATAAAATTGCTGTTACCAGCACCAGGTACGGTGCTACTGGTGCGGGTAGACTGTTGAAGATGATGAGACCATCCCATGTTTGTCAAGTTACAACTGGGAGATTCACTCACTGCACCTGCACAGTTGTTTGGTGGAAAAGCCGAGCTAAGATCGAGTAACAGCTTCTGCTGATACTCCTGCATACGTGCGTCCCTTTCTATGGCTGGAATTATGTCACAAAATTTGGACTTGTACCGGGGATCTAATAGTGTGGCAAGCCAGTAGTCATCATCACTTCTAATTTTGACAATACGAGGGTCATGTTGGAGGTAGTGCAGCAAGAAGGCGCTCCTGTGTCTTGCGCAGCCATGCGGACCAAGTCCATGCTGTGTTTGTGGCATAGAGGTGCTAACCGTTCTTTCTTCCTCTGACATCTCCCCCCAACCTCTTTCAACTGAAATTTGACCAAGGTCTCCATCATCTGCTGAGTCTTCCATGTCCATGGACAGTTCGTCCTCCATTTCTTCATGTTCTCCTGCACCTTCATCAACATTTCGCCTGCTACCATGTGCCCTTATTGATCCCTGTCCCCCATGGTCCCATGCCTGCCGCGTTGGTGATGATGAACGTCTGGACCTTGGTGATGTTGTTGTGTCTTGCGCATATGACACCTCCTGTAGTTCCTCCCCTTCCTGTTGTCCCACCCCCTGACTCCGAATAGTGTTTAGCGTGTGCTCCAGCAAGTAAATGACTGGAATTGTAATGCTGATAATGGCATTGTCAGCACTAAACATATTCGTGGCCATGTTGAAACTGTGCAGAAGGGTGCATAGGTCCTTGATCTGAGACCACTCCATCAGGGTGATTTGTCCCACCTCTGCATCTCGTTGGCCCAGACTATACGTCATGACGTATTGCACCAGGGCTCGGCGGTGCTGCCACAGTCGCTGTATCATGTGGAGAGTCGAATTCCAGCGTGTCAGCACATCGCATTTCAGGTGATGAACCGGCAGGCCGAAATACGTCTGGAGCGATGCAAGTCGCTCAGCTGCGGCGGTTGAACGGCGGAAGTGAGCAGACAGTTTTCGTGCCCTGGTCAGAAGGCCATCTAGGCCGGGATAGTGTGTTAAAAATTGCTGGACAACAAGGTTCAACACGTGAGCCATACATGGCACGTGTGTCACCTTGCCCAGGCGAAGGGCCGCACCCAGGTTTGCAGCATTGTCGCACACGGCCTTACCAGGCTGCAGGTTGAGTGGAGACAACCATTTATTAAACTTAGTCTCCAGAGCTGCCCACAACTCAGCCGCTGTGGGACTCCTATTTCCAAGACATGTCAAGCTAAAGACCGCCTGATGCCGTTGCGCTCTGCTGTCAGCATAGTAATGAGGGGTGCGTGATTCCTTCTGCGCAGTGAAAACGCTGGTGGCCTGACCAGGCAAGCTTGGGGTGGAGGTGGAGGACCCAGATGAGGTGGAGGAGGCAGAAGCAGTGGCGGAACTTGGACAGACAGAGGATTGACACACAAGTCGTGGGGATGGCAAGACTTGTGCAGCAGACTCTTCACCATCTATCACCATAGTCACCCAGTGCCCAGTCAGCGACATGTAACGTCCCTGTCAATGCTTACTGGTCCAAGTATCGGTGGTGAAATGCACCCGTTGACACACAGAGTTTCTCAAGGAAGCGGTGATGTTGTGTGCGACATGCTGGTGTAGCACGGGCACACCTTTCTTAGAGAAGTAGTGGCGACTGGGCATCTGGTACTGGGGCACTGCGACTGACATAAGGTCTCGAAAATCCTCTGTGTCCACCAGGCAGAAAGGCAGCATTTCGGTAGCCAAGAGCTTACAGAGGGATAAAGTCAACCTCTTAGCTTTGTCATGGGTCGTTGGAAATGTTCTTTTATTTGTCCACATCTGAGGGACAGAGATCTGGCTGCTGTGTGTAGACGGTGCTGAGTAGGGTGTCCCTGGAAAAATGCAGCTTAGTGAGGAAAGTGCAGGCGGACACATGATGTTGCCTTCATCCAACGTTGGTGCTATCGATGTCTGAGAGAGCTGTACACACGTACTTGTTTCCCCTTCCAAACCAACTGACGACCTACCAAGCAAACTGCCTGTTGCGGTTACAGTGGTGGAAGTTGTGCGTGGAAAACCAGGTGTGACAGCTGTCCCCACAGTCCTAGAAGATGAAGAGCGCGCGGATGCACTGGAAGGGGCAGGTGGTGGATGGTTCGCTCTGCTAGGCCGCATTGCAGCACAGTGAGCTTCCCACTGGGACATATGATATTTATTCATGTGACGATTCATGGAAGAAGTTGTCAAACTGCTGAGGTTTTGCCCTCTACTAACAGAATCACGACAAATTTTACAGATCACATAATTTGGGCGATCTTTTGCTATGTCAAAAAAGGACCAGGCTAGGCAAGGCTTAGAGGGCATGCGACCTGCTGAGCCCCCCCGACTAGTGCTTAGAGGCAGAGTGGTGGCTGAGGATGCAGTTGTAGACGTGCTACCAGTGCTCCGAATCTGTCCAGGAAGGCGCAAGGTAACTTCGTCGTCGGTTGCATCCTCCTCCACCGCTTCTGTTGACCTCCTCGAGTGCCTGACTGTGGTTTGACAGTAGGTGGGATCTAGAACTTCCTCATCAATTGTTGTGTTTGCACTCCCCTCACCCTCAGACCGAGCCTCTTCTTGCCCTGACCGAATATTTAAGTTATCATCCCAATCTGGTATCTGCGTCTCATCATCATCAGTATGTTCCTCATTGTCTATAACAACAGGTGTTACAGTTTGTGAAAAAGGGTCAACATTATGCTCAGAAACTTGGTCCTCACGGCCTGAATCAGAGTCACAAAGGTTCTGGGCATCACTGCAGACCATTTCCTGGTCTGTACTCACTGTAGCTTGGGAGCAGACTTCTGATTCCCAGGCTATAGTGTGACTGAACAGCTCTGCAGACTCAGCCATCTCAGTTCCACCAAACTGTGCAGGGCGGATGGAGACTTCAGAGCTGGGAGAATGCAAGTGTGATTGGGCTGACAACTCAGAGGACTGGTGTTTTTTGGATGCGGTAGTTGAGGTGGCGGAGAGGGCACTTGTTGGACCACTTGAGATCCATTCAAGCATTTTCCTTTTTTGGCCATCATCTACCTTTGTTCCAGTTGTTCGTGTCCGTAAAAAAGGGAGCACATCGGATTGTCCACGGTAAGTAGTAGACATCTTACTTTTGCTGGAAAATGGCTTATCTTCAGCAGATGTAAATGGAGCTTTGCCACCTTCCCCACGGACAAACCCTTTTTTTCCTTTTTCAGCACGCCTCTTCCCTTTTCCACCAGCATCTGTCATTTTGCCACTCATGTTGATTGCGACAAGATTGTGCACTTAAAATGTGGTAGTAAAAATTGAGAGGTGGTGTAGATTTCAGCGGTGGTCTAGCTTTATTAACATCAGAATAAACAACAATAATTATCCCTGACAATGCAACTACAGCCCTTAAACTGGCAGCATAGTTTGCTAGTATAATGGCTTAGTAACAATGAGCTTGAGTGTGCAATGCAGAGGTGCTGCAAATAGCTTTGCACCAGTGGGACACTAATAGAAGTCCAACAGCCACTTTTAGGATGCCACTAAGTTTACTCAGTGTTTGCTAGTATAATGGCTTAGTAACAATGAGTTTGAGTGTGCAATGCAGGCAGACGTGCTGCAAATATCTTTGCACTAGTGGGACAATAATGAAGTCCAACAGCCACTTTTATTATTCCACTAAGTTTCCTCAGTGTTTGCTAGTATAATGGCTTAGTAACAATGAGCTTGAGTGTGCAATGCAGGCAGACGTGCTGCAAATATCTTTGCACTAGTGGGACAATAATGAAGTCCAACAGCCCCTTTTAGGATGCCACTAAGTTTCCTCAGTGTTTGCTAGTATAATGGCTTAGTAACAATGAGTTTGAGTGTGCAATGCAGGCAGACGTGCTGCAAATATCTTTGCACTAGTGGGACAATACAGAAGTCCAACAGCCACGTTTAGGATGCCACTAAGTTTCCTCAGTGTTTGCTAGTATAATGGCTTAGTAACAATGAGTTTGAGTGTGCAATGCAGGCAGACGTGCTGCAAATATCTTTGCACTAGAGGGACAATACAGAAGTCCAACAGCCACTTTTAGGATGCCACTAAGTTTCCTCAGTGTTTGCTAGTATAATGGCTTAGTAACAATGAGTTTGAGTGTGCAATGCAGGCAGACGTGCTGCAAATATCTTTGCACTAGTGGGACAATACAGAAGTCCAACAGCCATGTTTAGGATGCCACTAAGTTTCCTCAGTGTTTGCTAGTATAATGGCTTAGTAACAATGAGTTTGAGTGTGCAAAGGGCAGGAGGGTACAGTGGCAGGGTTGTGGGTCTGGGTACAGGAAAGGAAGCCTGCGTTTCTATCCCTCCTAATGGGGAAATGCAGCGAGGAAATCCCTGACCTTAGCTACACAGACGCTGTCATCTTGTGTAGCTGTTAAAATCTGTTTTCACGGCCCTGACTGTCACCTATGGCTCTGACCCTGCCGGTATTACCCCTTACAAGGCTTGAAAGAAACTTCTATCCCTATTCTGTACAGCGCTGTGTATAGAGCGTACACAGCAGAATCGGAGACAGGAGCTACGCCAGCGGTGACTGACACCCAGACGCAGAAGAGATAATGGCGTCCGGACGGGCAGATAATCGTTTTTATAATGCAGGGACATGTGACATGGACATCCTATCACAGATGCCGTTGCTTCTCTGGCTAAAAGTCCACTTAGCTGTGTGTGTGTCTGGGATTTGCTGACATGCTGGCCCGCCCCACCACACGCGCGCGCTTAGGGAAGGAAGACAAGGAAAAAAAAAAAATGGCGATCGCCATTATCCAAACAGCAGTGATCTGAATGCGCTTTTTCCACACACTATACACTGAAATTTCATAATAGTGTGAGTCACAGAGTGACTTACACTATTACAGCGGAAAGCCAGCTAGTAATTAGCTTGTCTTTTTGCTGCTAGAACCGTTCTCGAACGTATCTAGAACTATCGAGCTTTAGCAAAAAGCTCGAGTTCTAGTTCGATCTAGAACAGCCCCCAAAATCACTCGAGCCGCGAACTGGAGAACCTCGAACCGCGAACCGCGCTCAACTCTAATTAGAACCTACTGTCTGTTCTGACTCTGAGTTATCAGTATGTTACAGGAGCTACTGTCCAGGCCCTTTAGGATCAAGCTGACAGAAGGTTTCCCACTTTTAGATCCTTCCCATTCTTGTTTTGCAGATCTGCTATGGCCTCTTTTCCCAGGACATCTTCAGCTGGCTTTCTGTTTTTTTTCTGGCAAATTTTACTTTCAACATCAACAGTTAGAGAGCAGTCACTTACTTAATCTTTACTTTTGGATTCCGAGTCTCAAGGAGGTCACCAATTCATACCAACTTGATGAAGTTGTTCCTCAACCTTTAGTCTTTCGATTCTTACCTGTTCCACCTCTTCCAGGTATGCAACACGATATTCTAGAAAACCTCATACATATCCACTACTTGCCTCATTTCTTCAACAAAATATGGAACCATACTTTGTTAATGGGGTATCTTGTTTTCATTACCACTCTTAATTTTCACTCTCACAACTCCTTCAATGTCTAGAAACTCCTGGATGACACTTCCATTCTTCCCATTAACATTTTTGACAAACTTTATGGTCAGCTGGATAAAGTTTTCCACAAACTCCAATAAAATTTGAGGTCTCATCACCGGCTCCACACTTCCTCCATAGATTTGATGTTTCTGTATCTTCTTCAAATTTGATAACTGTGATACCAGGAATCTTCCTGGCTTGCTGAACCTTTTTTGGAGAGTGTGCATTGCAAGCACTATTAAATCATTCTAACTACCAATTCTTCCTGATACTCAGCTGTCAGCTGCCTCGCCAGTTCCAAGCTTCTGGTGGCTTCTTCATTCCTTGACATGAGCATCAGCTTTTTGCAGTTACTTCGTAAGTGTATGTCAAGCAAGATATCTACCTGCTTCACTGTGGCTTTATTTGCATACAGTATAATTAGTTGATTTATCTCTGAGGTAAAGTATACTTTACAGACTCCTATGGCTTTCTTAAATCATGCACTGTCTCACTAGCACAAGCTTCTCTCAGCTCTTCGAGAACATCTTTGATGAGTCTCTTGTAACAAACTCCATCAGAGCCAAGCAGCTCTACCACTGGATCTGCAATGATGGAACTGTGATAGATTGCAGTATGGATTTCTTCTCCTTCACTGCCATGGGACAGTTTTTTATCAACAGGTTCAGTTGAGCAATCAGCTCCTGATGAAACTTTACTTCTTCAATGGCTTTTTTCACTTCTACAGCTTTAACTTTCTATTTGGTATCTGCAGCGTCACCTTGAGTCTCTGCAGTGTGAGCTTCAGCTTTTTGCTGGGTCTCTATAGCATCACCTTCAGTCTGCACTGTCACCTTCAGCTTTCTCAGACTCCACTGTGTCACCTTTAATCTCCTCTTGGGTCTCTGAAGCTTTAGAGGATTTCTCACACTACATCTCCTCAGCCTCAGGTTTTCTAGAGTCCTCAATACTTTCCTTTTCAGATTTCTTTACTTTTTCTGCCAGAGTGTCATCCCTTCATCATGGTACTCTTTTACTTCCAGAGTTTTGGTGCCATTTCCATTGTCAGCCACCCCAACACCAGGTGGATCAACCATCTGCTCAAGATGACCTTCATGGATTTCTCCTCCACCAGCGCTCTCCAGGATTCCTGCTCCTATAGCGCTCTCCAAGATTGCATCTCCCACAGCGCTATCCAGGATTTCATCTTCCACAGCGCTCTCTAGAATTTCGTCTCCTACAGCACTCTCCAGGATTTCGTCTCCTACAACGCTCTCCGGAATTTCATCTCCTACAGCACTCTCAGCCAACAGATCATCAGCTTTATATTCAGAAATCATACAGGACACCAACACTGTTTTCCTTAAGCTGGGTTCACACATAGCGACAGCGTCAACGATGTCGCTGTTACGTCACTATTTTCTGTGACGCAACAGCGACCTTGTAAGTCGCTGTTATGATCGCTGCTTAGCTGTCAAACACAGCAGACGCAGCAGCGATCATAACGACACGCGTCGCTGTGCTACATGTGCAGAGAGCAGGGAGCTGCGCACAGTGCTTAGCGCTGGCTCCCTGCACTCCTAGCTACAGTACACATCGGGTTAATTACCCGATGTATACTGCAGCTACATGTGCAGAGAGCAGGGAGCTGGCACTGGTAGTGAGAGCGGCGGACGCTGATAGCGAAGGTAAATATCGGGTAACCAGGGAAAGGTCTTCCCTTGGTTACCCGATGTTTACCCTGGTTATAGCTTACAGCAGGCTGCCAGACGCCGGCTCCTGCTCCATGCTCACTTCATTTTGTCGCTCTCTCGCTGTCACACACAGCGATGTGTGTGTCACAGCGGGAGAGCGACGACCAAAAAATGAAGCTGGACATTCAGCAATGACCGGCGACCTCACAGCAGGGGCCAGGTCGTTGCTGGATGTCACACACAGCGACAGCGAAGGGATGTCGCTGCTACGTCACAGAAAATGGTGACGTAGCAGCGACGTCGTTGTCGTCGTCGCTCTGTGTGACACCACCTTTAGTCTCCTCTTTTCACGTGATTTCATTCTGCTGATTACTGTCTTTACCATGAGTTTTTCCCAGCCATGTTCTCTTGTAGCACATTGTTCTCTGCCTCTAAACCAGCGGTTATGACTGGAGGAACGTGACCTCCACAAGGCAATCAACCTTCCTTGCACATTCAGAAGGTCCTGCTTGTTCCACCTTTCAGTGCCTGTTGTGTCTCTGGTGTCAAGAGAAGTATATACCTTACCTACTCAGCTCTTTACTGCACTCTATTTCCACTTTACTAGAATTACAGTCTATATTGTAGTCATCATCGCTCCCAATGGTGTGCTGAACCAATATGTCCCCACTCAACCTGGTGTCAACCCCTTTTCTGGAGCTATTGTTTCTAATGGTCATACTATTGGTTGCCTCTTTCCCAGTCCAATTGCTAAGTTGGGCAGAAGCATCATTTTCGTTGGTAACCCCTAACTCAGGACTGTCAAGCTTAGGAGGCGCTAGTTGCACCTCATTGCAAACTAACATCCCTGAAGTAACCCCTTCAGCCTTATGCTGTGGTGGGACTTCCTATGGGCTGTTCCAGCTTTTATCTGACCACCTGGACATTTCCCCTTTCTCTTACAAGTCCCCAAATAACAAAATCTTGACCTACTATAATTGGATAGGGTAAGTATGAGACCACACCAACGTCATAGGCCCTTCGTCCCTTGGCTGCCTTAATGAACACTCCGGCAATTAGATATACTACACTGTACCCATGAATGCAGTTGATACCTTCGAGCATAAAAGCCTGTAAGTTTAGCACAAATTAAGCCAACTTTTTGACCCAAGTAGTATAGTTATAAAGAACCTGTCTTTATTGGGATAAAACCTATTTTATGCTTAAAAATCACTAATTTTATAGCTTTTCATATTACTTACTTACAAAAATACTATTTTTTTGCAGCACTCAGATCCTAAATTTTTACTCAACCAGGCCAATATATGCACATTGATGCAACAGGGCAATATCTGCACACTGGCGCAATCAGTTATGATTGTCTGTATGCCTATAAGTCTATAGACTTGCTTGCTGTTTTTCATGCCCTGCATGTACTTTGGCAAATATCGAATTTTTGCACAGTTATCATTCCCATTAGCAACATTACTAAAAGATTGTTAAAATATTCTCAGCACTAAAATGTAGTTAATATTTCATTGGTTTTATTTTCAATAAGGTCTAAAAAGTATTCATCTCTCATTTGTAAGTGAAGCCAGATTTTCTGAGAACATGAGTCAGCAGGAACATTGTTAAGTTGCCAATTGCATTAATATAATAAATGTGATGTTATTTTGATGAACAAGTATGTTTTGTCAGAAATGAACAAAGAATACATAAGTGATACACTGAGAAGGTATAAAAATGCATGAAGGTACAGTAAATTGGAAAATGAAACAAGACAGTTTATTGTAAGAATTATAGGACAAAGCATGATATTGGACATTTTTGCAGTAAGATTAAGTTAAGATTTCTGAGACTTTTATTATGGGGTTGTTATCAAATTTCCATGCTTAACTCAAAGACCCTGGTTCATCTCTTTAAATGTAGAGATGAGTGGACTCGTGAAAGTTAAGCCCGCTACACACGCTTCAATATATCTCACAATCCGTCGTTGGGGTCAAGTTGTAAGTGACGCACATCCGGCATCGTTTGTGAGGTATCTGCGTGTGACATCTACTTGCGATCATGATTGAACGCAAAACCGTTGATCGCAAACACATCGTATCATTCTCTAGAATTGAGCGTTTTGTTGCACGAACCTAGTCAATTGTAACGTGTGACATCCCTCATACGATTTTGGTGTCTGATGCTATGTGCACAGGTGTGCGCTCTGCACCGCAGCTTAAAAAAGGTCCGCTTCAGAGCGCAGCTGAAAAGCTGCGTTCTGAAGCGCCTCACAATGTCTGTCATGCACTAATCTCTGTCAGTCGGTCACTATCTCTGTCCCTCACTCTCTGTCCATGTCAGTCTATCCCCCTCTCTCATATACTCACCGATCCCCGATCCCCGGCGCTGCACGGCGTTCACACTGCTCCGGCGGCTTTTACTGTTTTGAAAAAGCCGGCCGTCCATTAAACAATCTCGTATTCCCTGCTTTCCCCGCCCACCGGCGCCTATGATTGGTTACAGTGAGACACGCCCCCACGCTGAGTGACAGGTGTCACACTGCACCCAATCACAGCAGCCGGTGGGCGTGTCTATACTGTGTAGTGAAATAAATAATTAAATAATTAAAAAAAACGGCGTGCGGTTCCCCCCAATTTTAAAACCAGCCAGATAAAGCCATACGGCTGAAGGCTGGTATTCTCAGGATGGGGAGCTCCACGTTATGGGGAGCCCCCCAACCTAACAATATCAGCCAACAGCCGCCCAGAATTGCCGCATACATTATATGCGACAGTTCTGGGACTGTACCCGGCTCTTCCCGATTTGCCCTGGTGCGTTGGCAAATCGGGGTAATAAGGAGTTATTGGCAGCCCATAGCTGCCAATAAGTCCTAGATTAATCATGTCAGGCGTCTATGAGACACCCTCCATGATTAATCTGTAAATTACAGTAAATAAACACACACACACGAAAAAATCCTTTATTAGAAAAAAAAAACACAAACATATACCCTGGTTCACCACTTTAATCAGCCCCAAAAAGCCCTCCATGTCCGGCGTAATCCAGGATGCTCCAGCGTCGCTTCCAGCGCTGCTGCATGGAGGTGACCGGAGCTGCAGAAGACACCGCCGCTCCGGTCACCTCCACGCAGGTAATGAAGACAGCCGCGCGATCAGCTGCTGTCACTGAGGTTACCCGCTGTCACTGGATCCAGCGGTGGCCGCGGGTAACCTCAGTGACAGCTCAGCTGATCGCGATACTCACCGCCGCTCCTATCACCTCCACGCAGCAACTGAGGTGAGTATCGCGATCAGCTGAGCTGTCACTGAGGTTACCCGCGGCCACCGCTGGATCCAGTGACAGCGGGTAACCTCAGTGACAGCAGCTGATCGCGCGGCTGTCTTCATTACCTGCGTGGAGGTGACCGGAGCGGCGGTGTCTTCTGCAGCTCGGGTCACCTCCATGCAGCAGCGCTGGAAGCGACGCTGGAGCATCCTGGATTACGCCGGACATGGAGGGCTTTTTGGGACTGATTAAAGTGGTGAACCAGGGTATATGTTTGTGTTTTTTATTTCTAATAAAGGATTTTTTCGGGTGTGTGTGTTTATTTACTGTAATTTACAGATTAATCATGGAGGGTGTCTCATAGACGCCTGACATGATTAATCTAGGACTTATTGGCAGCTATGGGCTGCCAATAACTCCTTATTACCCCGATTTGCCAACGCACCAGGGCAAATCGGGAAGAGCCGGGTACAGTCCCAGAACTGTCGCATATAATGTATGCGGCAATTCTGGGCGGCTGTTGGCTGATATTGTTAGGCTGGGGGGCTCCCCATAACGTGGAGCTCCCCATCCTGAGAATACCAGCCTTCAGCCGTATGGCTTTATCTGGCTGGTTTTAAAATTGGGGGGAACTGCACGCCGGTTTTTTTAATTATTTAATTATTTATTTCACTACACAGTATAGACACGCCCACCGGCTGCTGTGATTGGGTGCAGTGTGACACCTGTCACTCAGAGTGGGAGCGTGTCTCACTGTAACCAATCATAGGCGCCGGTGGGCGGGGAAAGCAGGGAATACGAAATTGTTTAATGGGCGGCGGGCTTTTTCAAAACAGTAAAAGCCGCCGGAGCAGTGTGAATGCCGTGCAGTGCCGGGGATCGGGGATTGGTGAGTATATGAGAGAGGGCTGCTAACTTCAGTCACTTAGGAGATTAGCGGTCACCGGTGAGTCCTTCACTGGTGACCGCTAATCAGGACGCGGCACAGACAGAGCCGCAGCATGACCGTGAAGTCGGGTGAAGTTCACCCGAGTTCATTCTGACAGTGCGGCTCTGTCTGTGTCTGCTGTCATCTGCCATTCAGCTCTGCTACATGGCTGTCTGTGGCTGCTGTTAGCGGCCATGTAGCAGAGCTGAATGGCAGATGACATAGTAAAAACGCATCCCTACACATTACACACGCTTGGCAAGTCAATAAATAAAAAAAAAAAAAAAGGTGCCCAATGCATACATCACAGAACACATGATCTAAAGGATCGCACACAAAATTGACCAATTTAACATAGACTACTAACGCACGTGTGACAGCAAATGAATGACCTACGTGCAATCTCATAAGATCCCGCATGCAACCTGGGCGTGTCACATCGCAAATGTGATTGTACAACTAATTGCAACATGTAAAGTGGGCTTTAGAGATGAGCCGACTCATGGAAGTTAAGCCTGCTTTACACGTTGCAATTAGTTGTACAATCGCATTTGCGATGTGACACGCCCAGGTTGCATACGGGATCTTATGAGATCACACGTAGGTCGTTCATTTGCTGTCACATGAGCGTTAGTAGTCTATGTTAAATTGATCAATTTTGTGTGCGATCCTTTAGATCATGTGTTCTGTGACGTATGCATTGGGCACCTTTTTTTTTTTTTTATTTATTGACTTGCCAAGCGTGTGTAATGTGTAGGGATGCATTTTTACTATGTCATCTGCCATTCAGCTCTGCTACATGGCCGCTAACAGCAGACACAGACAGCCATGTAGCAGAGCTGAATGGCAGATGACAGCAGACACAGACAGAGCCGCACTGTCAGAATGAACTCAGGTGAACTTCACCCGACTTCATGGTCATGCTGCGGCTCTGTCTGTGTCGTGCCCTGATTAGCGGTCACCTGTGAAGGGCTCACCGGTGACCGCTAATCTCCTAAGTGACTGAAGTTAGCAGCCCTCTCTCATACTCACCAATCCCGGATCCCCGGCACTGCACGGCGTTCACACTGCTCCGGCGGCTTTTACTGTTTTGAAAAAGCCGGCCGCCCATTAAACAATCTCGTATTCCCTGCTTTCCCCGCCCACTGGCGCCTATGATTGGTTACAGTGAGACACGCCCCCACGCTGAGTGACAGGTGTTACACTGCACCCAATCACAGCAGCCGGTGGGCGTGTCTATACTGTGTAGTGAAATAAATAATTAAATAATTAAAAAAAACGGCGTGCGGTCCCCCCCAATTTTAAAACCAGCCAGATAAAGCCATACGGCTGAAGGCTGGTATTCTCAGGATGGGGAGCTCCATGTTATGGGGAGCCCCCCAGCCTAACAATATCAGCCAACAGCCGTCCAGAATTGCCGCATACATTATATGCGACAGTTCTGGGACTGTACCCGGCTCTTCCCGATTTGCCCTGGTGCGTTGGCAAATCGGGGTAATAAGGAGTTATTGGCAGCCCATAGCTGCCAATAAGTCCTAGATTAATCATGTCAGGCGTCTATGAGACACCTTCCATGATTATTAGAAATAAAAAACACAAACATATACCCTGGTTAACCACTTTAATCAGCCCCAAAAAGCCCTCTATGTCCGGCGTAATCCAGGATGCTCCTGCGTCGCTTCCAGCGCTGCTGCATGGAGGTGACCGGAGCTGCAGAATACACCGCCGCTCCGGTCACCTCCACACAGCAACTGAAGACAGCCGCGCGATCGGCTGAGCTGTCACTGAGGTTACCCGCTGTCACTGTAATTTACAGATTAATCATGGAAGGTATCTCGGGGAGACGCCTGACATGATTAATCTAGGACTTATTGGCAGCTATGGGCTGCCAATAACTCCTTATTACCCCGATTTGCCAACGCACCAGGGCAAATCGGGAAGAGCCGGGTACAGTCCCAGAACTGTCGCATCTAATGTATGCGGCAATGCTGGGCGGCTGCTGGCTGATATTGTTAGGCTGGGGGGCTCCCCATAACGTGGAGCTCCCCATCCTGAGAATACCAGCCTTCAGCCGTATGGCTTTTTCTGGCTGGTTTTAAAATTGGGGGGGACCGCACGCCGTTGTTTTTAATTATTTAATTATTTATTTCACTACACAGTATAGACACGCCCACCGGCTGCTGTGATTGGGTGCAGTGTGACACCTGTCACTCAGCGTGGGGGCGTGTCTCACTGTAACCAATCATAGGCGCCGGTGGGCGGGGAAAGCAGGGAATACGAGATTGTTTAATGGGCGGCCGGCTTTTTCAAAACAGTAAAAGCCGCCGGAGCAGTGTGAACGCCGTGCAGCGCCGGGGATCGGGGATCGGTGAGTATATGAGAGAGGGGGATAGACTGACATGGACAGAGAGTGAGGGACAGAGATAGTGACCGACTGACAGAGATTAGTGAATGACAGACATTGTGAGGCGCTTCAGAACGCAGCTTTTCAGCTGTGCTCTGAAGCGGACCTTTTTTAAGCTGCGGTGCAGAGCGCACACCTGCGCACATAGCCTCAGACACCAAAATCGTATGAGGGATGTCACACGTTACAATTGACTAGGTTCGTGCAACAAAATGCTCAATTCTAGACAAAGATACGATGTGTTTGCGATCAACGGTTTTGCATTCAATCCTGATCGCACGTAGCTGTCACACGCAGATACCTCACAAACGATGCCGGATGTGCGTCACTTACAACTTGACCCCAACGACGGATTGTGAGATATATTGAAGCGTGTAAAGTGGGCTTTAGAAATGAGCAGACTTGTGGACGTTATGCTGTCGTCACACGGTACTATCTATCGTGCGATCGCACGAGCGATCGTACCCGCCCCCGTCGTTTGTGCGTCACGGGCAATTAGTTGCCCGTGGCGCACAAAGTCGTTAAACCCCGTCACACGCACTTACCTGCTGAGCAACGTCGCTGTGGGTGGCGAACATCCTCTTCCTGAAGAGGGAGGGACGTTTGGCGCCACAGCGACGTCACACAGCGGCCGGCCAATAGAAGCGGAGGGGCAGTGATGAGCGGGACGTAACATCCCGCCCACCTTCTTCCTTCCAAAATACCGGCGGGACGCAGGTAAGCTGTGTTCGTCATTCAGGGGGTGTCACACGGAGTGATGTGTACTGCCTCAGGAACGATGAACAACCAGCGCGCAGAAGGAGGAGCGACTTTATGAAAATGAACGACATGTCAACGAGCAACATTAAGGTGAATTTTTTTGCTCGTTCACAGTCATTCGGAGGTGTCACACGGTACGATATGTCAAACGATGCCGGATGTGCGTCACTATCGATGTGACCCCGACGGCATATCACCCGATATATCGTACGCCGGCATTAGAGATGAACCGACTTGTAGAAGTTAGAGATGACCAGACTCATGGAAGTTAGAGATGACCAGACTCGTGGAAGTTAGAGATGAGCAGACTCGTGGAAGTTTGGTTCGGCTGGCTCAGCCAAACTGTAGTTAAAGTTTTGTTAGGCCCCGGACTTGACCTGAACCCCAATGGAAGTCACTTACTGGGCAGTTCAGGTCTCCACTGTAAGGTGCTGAGTCTTGGACCTGTAGTACTACAAGACTCATTAGGGTCTGTCTGCCTATTGACATGCCTGGCACATCAAATTTAAATGAGAAAGTAGATTCATAGAAAACATGGAGAATTTTTCTTTTAATGATACTTTAATATAATTTTGTGGCTAAAATACAGATAACAGTCCATCTAATGTTTTGGCTTATAAATTGGTCTTCATCAAGGAATAATTATCTAGAGGAAAACAGTGAATGTGGGATATTCACATGGAGAATATGATGTAAAAGGAACTGTAAAACCTCGGCAATCTTCGGCTGTTTTCTTTCATGTTCGCAGTGACCTCAGGGTTCACCCGAGTCCATATCTCATGGACTCGATTGAACTTTGACTGTCACTGTGCGAGTCTCGCATGACATCACCCGGTACGGCCGCACACTGTCCTGATTGGAGCGGTTGGCTGCATGTACTTCCATACAGCTGAAGCAGTTGTGTCTGAAGAATGTGCGCCATGCCGGGTGATGCCGATGTGAGACTGCATGATTCATACGTAAGTGGAACTCCGGCCTCAGAGTCAGCCTCCTTCAGCCTCTGTATAGACACTGATGAAGCAGAGCTGACAATGCTCTACCTGTGGACTATGTCGGACTAAGAATTTTTCTTATAATAAAGATGGAGTCTCTAAATTTGTTTTTGTTTTATTTCTAATAAAAAAAATTTTTTCTCTGTGTTGTTTTTTTTACTGTTTACTAGAAATTCATGGTGGCCATTTCTAATCTGGCGTGACACCATGAATTTCGGGCTTAGTACCAGCTGAGAATACAAAGCTGGTATTAACATCTTTATTACCCAGTGTGCCACCACTATCAGGGCCACTGGATGAGCCAGGTAATGTGCCTAGAAATGGCACTGAGAAAAATTCGCCATTTCCAGGGGTGGTTGCGGTATTTAGTGTGGGAGGCTCAGAATGCTTGGGCCCCAAGCCCAGCTGAGAATCTAAGCCCCCAGCTGCCTGTTTTTACCTGACAGGTGATAAAAATATGGCAGAATCCCACGCATTTTTTTTTTAATTATTTTTTAAAATAATGGGGTGTGTCAGCCTATACCCGTCGGTTTTATCTGCGCTGAGAATCAAAATATTGCTAAGAGAGCTACGTCATTTTTTTTATTTATTTTCATACAACTATATATTGTGTACATATATATATTTACACCATGTTCCAAATTATTATGCAAATGATATTTTTCTCTGATTTTCCTAAATGTTCGGTGCAAATGACAGTCGGTCTAATAAAAGTCATCACCCGTTAGAGTATACATCGAATTTTATTGAAGAAACCTCCCAATGATAACAGTAAAATCTTCAAAATTAAAAAAAAACCCCTCAAATTCACTGTTCCAAATTATTAGGCACAGTAGAGTTTCTAAACATTTTATATGTTTTAAAGAACTGAAAATGCTTGTTTGTGAAATTTGCAGCATTAGTAGGTCACATTCACTGAAATACAAAGCTATTTAAATCCAAAACATCCTAACAGGCCAAGTTACATGTTAACATAGGAACCCTTTTTTTATATCACCTTCACAGTTCTTGCATCCATTCAACTTGTGAGTCTTTGGAGAGTTTCTGCTTGAATTTCTTTGCATGATGTCATAATAGCCTCCCAGAGCTGCTGTTTTCATGTGAACTGCCTCCCACCCTCATATATCTTTTGCTTAATGATACTCCAAAGGTTCTCTATAGGGTTGAGATCAGGGGAAGATGGTGGCCATGAGTTTATCTACTTTTATGCCCATAGCAGCCAATGACACAGAGGTGTTCTTTGCAGCATGAGATGGTGCATTGTCATGCATGAAGATGATTTTGCTCCTGAAGGCACGTTTCTGCTTTTTGTACCATGAAAGAAAGTTGTCAGTCAGAAACTCTATATACTTTGCAGAGGTCATTTTCACACCTTCAGGAACCCTAATGGGGCCTACCAGATGTCTCCCCATGATTCCGACCCAAAACATGACTCCTCCACCTCCTTGCTGACGTCACAGCCTTGTTGGGACATGGTGGCCATCCACCAACCAATCACTTCTCCAGACATCTCGACCATCCAGGGTTGCTCAACACTCTTCAGTAAACAAGACTGTTTGAAAATTAGTGTTCATGTATGTCTGTGCCCACTGCAACCATTTCTGCTTGTGAGCACTGGTTAGGGATGGCTGAATAGTAGGTTTATGCACCACAGCAAACCTTTGAAGGATCCTACACCTTGAGGTTCAAAGGACTTCAGAGGCACCAGCAGCTTCAAATATTTGTTTGCTAGTTTGTAATGGCTTTTTAGCAGCTGCTCTATTATTCCGATGGAGTTGCCTGGCAGAAACCTTCCTCATTCTGCCTTTATCAGTATGAACATGTATGTGCTCAGAATCAGCCACAAATCTCTTCACAGTATGATGAACACACTAAAATGTTCGTGAAACATCTAATGTTTTCATCCCTTCTCCAAGGCATTGCACTATTTGATGCTTTTCGGCAGCAGAGAGATCCTTTTTTTTCCCATGTTACTTGAAAACTGTGCCCTGCTCAATATTGTGGAATATCCAGTTTTCCATTTATTGGGCTCACTTGCAAACTAATTATCACAGGTATCTGAGATTGATTTCAGTGATCCAAAGAACCCTGAGACACAATACCATCATTATGAGTTTCACTGAAAAAAAAAGAAATATAATCGCTATGACACTTAAATCCAATTTGCATAATAATTTGGAACATGGTGTATATATATATGTACAACTCTGGCAAAAATTAAGAGACCACTTACAGTTTACTCAAAAATATACCTACAAAGAGAAAAATGAGAAAAACTGACAATTTTGCAGTGGTCTCTTAATTTTTGCCAGATCTGTGTATGTGTATATATATATATATATATATATATATATATATATATATATACATATACATGTATGCAGGAAAACCGGACAGCTATGGGCTGCCACCTCCATCTGTCTGGCTTTGCCTTGGCTGGCAATCAAAATACAGGAAGCCCATTAATTTTTTTTAAATTATTTAGAAAATAATTTAAAAAAAAAATCCGTGGGCTCCTGCCGTATTTGATTACCAGCCAGGTAAAACCAGGTAGCTGGGGGCTGGGATTCTCCACAGACCACATCCGTCCCTGGAAATGCGCATTGTTTCTTAGCGCCATTTTCAGGTGCTTTAACTGGCTTGTCCAGCAGCCGTCATGGCGGTGGCTCCCTGGGTAATAAAGGGGTTAATACCAGCTTTGTATTCTCAGATGGTACTAAGCCTGAAATTCATGCCAAATTAGACATGGCCACCATGAATTTCTGGTAAACAGTAAAATAAAAACACAACACATAGATTTTTTTTTTTATTAGAAATAAAACAAAAAAACATTTAGAGACTCCATCTTTATTATAAAAAAATTCTTAGCCCGACATAGTCCTCAGGTAGAGCATTGTCAGCTCTGCTTGATCACTCTGAATGGACAGTGTCTATACAGAGTGAGAAGGGGATAGAGCCTTGTCAGCTCTGCTTCATCGCTCTGTACAGAGCAAGAATCAGGCTGACAGGGAGGGTATGATTCCACTTGTGTCTCACATTGCATCACCCCGCACGGCCTGACACTCTCAGGACAGAAGCGTCTCAGCTGCATGGAAATACATGCAGCCGACGCACTGCTGTCAGGACAGTATGCACCGTACTGGGTGATGAGATGCGACACTCACACAGTTACAGTCAAAGTGCAGTTAACAGGACCTTCAATTACAACTGTAAGCCAATGTTTGTACAACATTCACACCACACTGGTCACATGGCTATGGCAAGGTCCTTCAGGCAGTGTTGGTTACCGGGCGGCACAGCAATGATCAGATGCAGAAGCAGAAGCAGCCGGGAGACAGAGTCTGCAGGACGCGTCTTGGGACCTGTAAGTATAATGACAATGTTTATTAACTATATTCTTTATTTTACAGCCCACCCGCCCCATCCCATAACTGTAAAAGCCCAAGTTCGGCGTTCGGACGGAAGTTCACGTTATCTCGATCCTGATCTCGATCTTTATAAAACGATTGGGCGAGGCTCCCCGATCCAGAAAATTGGCAGCATTGCCCATCACAATTTGGAATAACAAACATCCCATTACTCTCAGATTCTCTAAACTTGCTGTTTGTTTTTAACTACTAGTTAAGGACATCAAGCCAGATCCCATCTCTGCCTTTTTATGTGAAAATATAAACGTCCTATAAAACATTGGTCAAGCAATTGCTCACATAGCAAAAATTCTGCAGCCTTTTCCGGCCATGCTGCAGATTGTCAACTACAAAGGTTATCTGGTATTGTCTCTGGACTTTTGTATTGTCTATTAAACGCACTTCACTTACATTCTACCATACTTTGTTGCTAAATTTTGGCGTGAATGTCACATTCAAAATTCCACAAACACCCAGCTCACCAGAGATAGGACAAACCCCTTTTAAGATACACAATGTATAGTTTTTAAGTTCCTCTATTTATGAAAAAAAATTCTTTATTGACAAACAATACTTGAGTGCTTTAACACACACATATTAATATACCATGTCCTTAACATTACATCTATTTCTACTACTTTAGTGCAATAAGAAGACAGTTTAAATATTTACCAATATGTCTTTCTTGATTACATTCACATTATATAATACTCTCTGTAGAGTCTCTGAGGGAAGAAGGAGTTTACTTTCCTGACAAACCATCAGCATATTTTGGGAAGATGTAATGTTATAGCATAGGATAAACATAATTTATTCATCTCTTCAATATATATATGTCAGTGTTTTGTCATACTTTTTTTTAGGATGCATTTCACTCAATTGTTTGCCTAGTGTTTCCATGTCACTTGAAGGTGAGTATAGCTGTAGCAGAGGAGGCAACATTGTGACAAACAAGTAACGTGTGATAACAAGACTATCAGAACCCATGTACTGCATCATTCATCAATTTGCATGGGCTACAGTATCATATTGGCTGTGAATGTGTTAAAGCACAAGGTCAATGCAATGACCTTGAAAGTTAAGCAGAAAGGACACCCCTAATATCTCCTTGAAACATTCTCCCAATCACTTTTTGTAAAAGGAATTAAATTTTCATGTGATTTCGAGTACTCAACGAACTTCTCCAGTAAAGTACAAACTGCATCTGACGTTGCTCCGCTGCGCTGAGTGACACATCCGTTTGGAAAGCTGCTTTTTTTCTTTTTCTTCAAGGTGATTGATGTAATTTTCTATTAGACTGACCTTTGCTGGAAATGTTTTGACTGTAATGATTTCCTGTCCACTTTACTCAGCAGTCAGAGACCTGCTCCAGCTAACAGATGTTACATTGCCCAGGAGAAGTGGGCTGTGAAGGAGAGAGGAGGGACACGTGGATTATTGTGGCAAAGACTATTCCGGAGATCACATATATAAAATATAGTACTGTAGTTTATTTATAAATAGGAATGGTGTCTTCCTCTATAAAAATAAAACAAGACAGTGAATCAGTAAGAAGGGTTAATGCTAAAAGGATATTGTCTTTTTCAATGGGAATTGCTGGGCAGAATTTTGGGATTCAATATAGAACATTTGTGTGTATTTAGCATGTTTCTAATAATAAATGTCAACAATATCTAATAATAAACCTAAACAGTATCTAATAAACATAAGCAATATCTAATAATAAACCTAAAGAGTATCTAATAATAAACATAAGCAATATCATAATAATCCTAAAGACTATCTGATAATAAACATAAGCAATATCTAATAATAAACCTAAAAAGTATGTAATAATAAACATAAGCAATATCTAATAATAAACCTAAAGAGTATCTGATAATAAACATAAGCAATATCTAATAATAAGTCTAAAAAGTATCTAATAATAAACCTAAAGAGTATCTGATAATAAACATAAGCAATATCTAATAATAAGCCTAAAAAGTATCTGATAATAAACATAAGCAATATCTAATAATAAACCTAAAGAGTATCTGATAATAAACATAAGCAACATCTAATAATAAACCTAAAGAGCATCTAATAATAAACATAAGCAATATCTAATAATAAACTTAAAAAGCATCTGATAATAAATGTAAAGAATATCTAATAACACACATGCACATCAATCTTAGAAGTCTTATTTCTAAACAGGTACACAAGATATTCCTGGTGTGAAAAACAACATTTTCATTGTATTATAGCCATCTTCTATAAATGTATTTAGATTGTGCAGAACGCTATATCTGAGGTCACTCCACACATTACCACATTGTGATAACATGCCCAGGGCTGAATTTTCCTCTAGGCACTGGATGTCCAGAGCCTGAAGGTGGCAGGTCACAGGAGACAATGCAAGACAATATTAGAGCAGCACAACTGCGTTTTTGTTTTTTCTTTTGTGGTGAAGTTGTGCTTCTAATCTAAGTTCACTGAGCCTAGTCTTTGTTTTTCCCTTAGATCTCGTCTTAGCTTCTCATAGAACCAGATCAGATCTAATATTTTGCACTGACAAGGGGCAATCACCCTGAAACACTGTGTCTGAAAATTGAGGTTCTCATCTGGCATAAATCCTAAGTCATATGACAAGGCTCGTTAAATGGTCACTTTTGACTTTTAGGATTGCTACTTCTAATAGGAGGCACTAGAGTTCATCTACTTCCTGCTTGAAGAGACAATTTGCATGGTCTTATACTCACGCATTGGTGTATTCTCTTTTTATGGACACTGATCCAGTCCAGCAGCACCATCTTGTGACCGCAATGGCTGGAAGTCAGAGGTAACTGTCCCAAGCCCGCAGTGCAAATCTATGAAAGCCAGAACAAGGCTAGAACAGGGATCTAGTAGACTTGCATTGAACAGTGGCCTTCGGTATGTTCCAGGAAACTCAGGAAACTCAGGTCACAAAGAATGCGTTCAGTTGGGATGAGCCCTGGGCCATGTTGTCTTTCTAAAGACGGCCAGATCAGCGGACGAGAACACCCACTGACCCCCGTGTCTTCACAAAAGGCATTAGTCAGATAACTGTTAGATGAAGATATACGTTTTAATAGATGTAACAGTGCTAGATACTTCCTGGTAAGGAGAGAGCTTAGAGTGAAGAGCGGAGGAGTGACAGATGGTCAGTGGGTTGGTTAGAGGGATGGCCTGGAGAGAAGGCAGTTGTGCATGAGGGTTCAAGGACTAATGATGCGGCATGGAGTAAAGGCCAGTCAGGGAACCCAGAGGTATCCTTGTAAGGTCCAAAGCCTAGGACTCACCTCGTTGGCTTTTGAGGGTGGGGCAACTTGAGAACTGTCAGGGCATTGAAGTGGTGACACTAGAATGGGGGAATGGAGGCACAGGGCCTGCAGCTTGTAGAGAAGAGGTCCAAGATATTGGTGATAGGCCGAGAGGGAGTACCCAGAGAATAACAGAAATAGAACTGTATGAATGAAGCCATGTTTGAGATATCGGTGGGAAGGAAAATAAACTGTTCAAGTTATGTTTGCCAAAAGAACTCCAGTGTTAAGTGTTTCACTACTGCGTCTATGACAGGGACTGTGCTACGGGGGACTGGCGGATTAGGATAAGGTGGTGTATTCCCAATCGCCAGTCGGGGTCCACTGTGCTCCCAGGTGACAAAGGAGCTGCTGGCAACCCAAAGGTTAGGCGGTGAATACAGAGCCGGGTGGCTCTAAAATAACACTGGAGACCTGGGAACCGGTCACGTGTGTAGGGACATGTCAGACCAGACAACAACCCAGTTAATGTTTTGGTGTGCCTGTGGCACTACATCGACCACATGTGCAGGGAACACATCAGGCCGGGTGGTGACCAGGTAGGGTTGACCGGAAGACCGCCGCGAAAGTGCCCAGTCGGACACGTTGTTCGACACGTCAGACCTAGCAGTCCCCTTATTAGCGTTTCTGGCTACCAGGGCTCTCAACTGGCCTTGTGTTTACAGGACACGTCAGACCAGGTGGTCACACCGGTAGCGTTGACTGGAAAGCTGATACGAGAGGAACAGGGTCCACACATCCAGCCCAGGAACTTCCTGTTAACGCCACTGGGGTCCTGGGATATGCTGTCCGTGTGCATAGGGGCCAGAACCGGACAGGTGGCGCAGTAGCCGCAGCCCAGTTAACTCCACTGGACTGCACTAGCAGGACTGGATGATAGGAGGTGGAAGCCCGGCACCTGGTCCTAACATGCTGAGCCACAGGTGTCTTGGCGTGACAAGCACCGGACACCTAACCCTACCTATTGCTTTCAAACAAAGGCTTATGTCGCAATGGGCTCTATACATGGAGGTGTGCTCACAACCAGCATATGAGAAGACTGTGCACCTCCATGTTGTCTCAAGCCCCTTTTATAACCTGGGTCCGCTTCAAACCCAGGGTGGACCACAATGGCACCTCCAGGGTCCAATAGCGGACTGCCACGTCATCAGCGACATCACCAGCGGCCTATTCGGAACCGCTACGTCACTGATAACCTCATGGCTGCCACGCCCCAAACACCTCACCAGTCATCGTCTGATGAACAATGGTGAGGTGCCGTGTCATAGGGGCAGGCCTCCACAAGCCAGTCCGAAGTTGCCACATCAGCAGGACACCTAATGTGTGTCGGCCTATCAGAGCCTGCCACCTAACGGACATGCCCAGTGAGGTCCTTACCGGACCTAGCCTCTGATGCACTAAGTGCCTGAGCATGCTCAGTAGCCTGAACAACAGTTTCAGAAATCAGACTATCTGCCCGAGCATGCTCAGTAGGCACAACACAGGACTTAGGCATGGCACGATGTCCAAGTACCTGTGCAAAGAGGCTTTTCGCACTAAAGGCCCCATTATATGCTACGATTTATCTGACAATATGTCGTCGGGGTCACGGTTTTCGTGACGTACTTCCGTCGTCATTAGCGACGCTGTTGCGTGTGATACCTATGAGCGACTCCTAACGATCGGAAAAATAGCAAAAATCATTGATCGTTGAAACGTCGTTCATTTTCAAAATATTGTTTGTTGTTTCGGACGCAGCAGACATATTGCTACGTTTGACACCCTGCCAATGACAAACAACATCGTTAGTGCATCCGCCATCAGCGATGCGGGCGTGTCATTACGAACAATGCTCCACGCCTCCTCCGCTCTGATTGGTGTCACGCCAGGGTGTATGTTATGGACAATTGTATGCCTCTGTCATTGCCGGAATCGTTGGGAGGAATGCTGTGTGACGGTGTCCACACGACCGCCTTGGTCAAAGAATATTGTGTCGTTTGTGAGAAGGGTACGTGTGACCGCTACAAAACAACCTATGAGCAATCTCGGCAAATCATAGCAATGATCTGGGCGTGTCACATCGCTAACGAGATCGCTAGCGATATCGTTGTGTGTAAAGCGGCCTTTAGGATAGGAACTGCAGGAGGCTGCTTGCGGCTATGGCGGCGCCGATTCGTAACAGACTGACTGCGGGGTGATGTACACCACCTTGAAGAGAACAGTGTCACACATCCCGTCCAAAGTGATCCACCAACATGGAGTCTTTCTGGTGAAAGATTTTGGAGCCTCCATGGTGAAATGTCCATACCATCCTTCATACACACTAATCTAGCACCAAAATATCTCATGAAAGAAGAAACAGCAATGCTTCCCACCTAAATTAACCTAGCCACCTAACTGAGAAATGAGATGGAACTCACTGGCTGTAAGTAAAAGACTTACCGTATTTTTCGTTTTATAAGACGCACTGGATTATAAGATGCACCCCAAATTTAGAGATAAAAAAGGTACAAAAAAAATGGGGTCCGTCTTATACTCCGGTGTTGTCTTACCAGCAGCAGTGGTGGTGAAGCGGGGTCACAAGAGGCAGAGGTTGTGCTGGCAGCGGCGGTCAGTGGTGGCAGCAGTGGGTCAGTAGGCACAGCTGTGGTGGCGGCTCAGTTGTAGCACTGGTGGTGACAGCTCAGTGATGGCAGCGGTGGTGACAGCTCTGTGGTGGCAGCGACGGAGACAGCTCAGTGATGGCAGTGGCGGTGACGGCTGAGTGGTAGCAGCGGCGGTTACAGCTCAGTGGTGGCAGTAGCAGCGGCGACGGCTCAGTGGTGGAGCAGGCCGGTGCGGTGTGTCCCAGTGAGTCCGCGGTCCCAATTCAAGTGATGGCGCCTGGAGCAGCGCATGCATAGATGGAGCTCTTGGATGAGAGCTCCATCTGAGCATGCGCTGACACCCGGCACCATCATTTGAAACCGGACCATGGACACACTGGGACACCTGCTGCACAGCCACCGCAGGTCGCCTGCCCGCCTAGCCGTACAGAGAAGTAGCTAGCTGCCGGGACAGAGAGGCAGCTGGCACGCAGCCACAGGCACTCGGCCGCACGCATGCACTCAGCCACACTGACCCGGATGCCTGCACGCACCCGGAAGCCCACACACACCCGGACGCCCACACAGACAGCCCCACCGGTAGGCTATATTCAGATTTTAAGACGCACCCCTCATTTTCCTCCCAAATTTTTGGGAGGAAAAGTGCGTCTTATAATCCGAAAAATACGGTATATTGTGTAAAAGACAGTTTCATCATGGGTTTAGGAAGGCAAAGTGTTCGTTTGCAACTGAGCACATTGAGAGGTGTGAGGAGCGGTTTAGTATCTGTGGAGAAGGCTGAAAGATGAAAAACGGGCAACATACCATATAAACGTCTAAAGTAGAGGGACTTTTTGCAGGGTTGCCTATTTACTTTTCAATATTTCTCTGGACAGCTAGACCAAAATTCACGGACGGTATTACATCTTTATGAACATTTGCCACACAACTTAATAATGACTACACCCCATAGTAAAGACCACAACCACAAAGGCTAAGTGCATACATTTGAGTATTTGGTGAGGTTTCTTTGCCTCAGCATGTGTAAGCCATAAAGTGGTGTTTATTATATTTTTTCTCAGATTGTTTCATTCCTTTTACAATACTGAGGTAAAAAAAACCTCCAAATGCTCAATGTGTGTGCGTGGCCTAAGACATACAGAGTAAGAATACATTTTGAGAATTTCATCCAGTATAAAAGACGGGAGAAGTGATACAAGAAGATGAACACATTTTCCTCGAATTTTAAAACATTTGTAACCTCCAGTATGTTTTTTTTTGCATATCGCTGCATGTGAATACAGCAAAATTGCAGTAACAAAAAATAACACATCACCACTGACATGTTCTGCCTTATTTGCAGCCTACTTTCAGATCCTCACACATTTTTTATCTCAGTCTCCTTTTATGCACATCTTCTTCATCCTCTTTTGCCCACACCCTCCTGGCTTCCAACAAGACTAGTCTTCTGACATCATTGTGTACCACTCTATTGTGGCCAATGATGTAACGTCACATTGTTGCCTGAGTGCCGATACTCTTTGCATCTGAGGCCTGGTTGAGTCAGATCCTAAGGCCTGGAGAAAAGAGGCAGAAGAGAATGTGCGCAATAAGGGAAGGGGTGAAGAAGTTATTTGGAAATCCAGACAGCAGACCATGGACACAATGGGACAGTAGAGCAGTGAAGTGAGTATTATGTTTGGGGTTTATTTGGGTGCAACCTGAGTACGAGAGTATAATGGAAGTCTAAGGAAAACTCAGCATTTTTCTAAGAACTCTTTTGGAATAATGGTCACGTTCTCCATTAACTTCCATTATACTCGGGTACTTAAGTTGCGTCCCTCCGAGTATCCAACTACTGGTTACACATGCTGAGCATCCGAGCATGGTAGTGCGTGTGCTTCACTTTTTATTAACCCTTTGGAGTCCGCAAAGACTCTAGACTAGAGCCTAACAAAGTACATTCAATTTATGTTGAATAACTTCACTGAAAATCCAATTACCCCTGTAAAATTTGTGCAATATGGCAAATTTGAATCTCAGCAGATTTGATTATATGTGGTATTGTGCACATGCTGAGAACTACACCAAATATGTAGATTAGGAAAAGTGATTCTGTGTACTGTCCCTCAGGGCATAAAAACTTACAGTGTTAACAGCAAGGGATGGCGTTTCTCCTGTGTTTCAGGTTCATCAGGAGGCCTGATTGGAGTATAGATGTCCCTAGATGGTGTGGATAGGGACATCTATACCTCAATCAGGCCTCCTGACAAACCTGAAACACAGGAGAAACGCGTTGAGGCCATCATGTGAATGATGACATCTATAAGGGAGGTGTTTTTGCTTGTCCCATTAATTTTTGTCTGATCTACAGCTTTGGTTTTGTAACCTGTATTTGTTAGCTCTTCAATTCATCTCTGTGGGACGCTGTGGTGCACAATAATATACTTGGCAATTTAATTATTTGTAACATGCGGTATCTATTAAGATTCAGCATGGCATATTATTAGTGGATAGCACCATTGTTATCACCTTTGCGCCTGGTTGTCAAAACCTATTTGATCAGACTTGGTATCTGTGGATAATTTTTGATAGGCTCTAATTTAGGGACTCATCAGGGTCTTTAAGGGTGAGTCATCGGTGAGCGGGGGTGCCAATTGCACTTTATTAGGGTGCCAACTTCCGCGTCCAGGTAGAGTGAGACCATGGGGACAATTATAGGGCCCTTTAGGTTTACCTAGATTCTTGCTTATCTCACTTTTTTTTTATCCTCTCATTTGTTTTTGGAGTGCTCTCCTCACATCTACTGATTGAGTTTTTAATATTATATTCAAGAAAATTTTGTAACTTTTATGAATTTTTGTTTTTGTTACTATCATAGAAAACAGCAATTTTTACTATATACAGCAATACTGTGGTACTACTGTATATAATATGAACAATCAGACAATCACATGTTCAAGTCCCCTGAGGGGATTAAAAAATAAAGTAAAGTATAAAGTTTTTAAAAATGTAAAAAAAATAACAAACATTTATAAATTTAAATCACCTCCCTTTTCAACACTTAACATTAAAAAAGGGCAAAAAAATTAAACATATTTGGTATCAAAACGTTCACAAAATCCGATTTTTGGAAATATAAAATTAATTGACCCAATTCTTTAAAATTGTAAAGGTATAAAATAAAAATCAAAATACAGCATTGCAGGTTTTAAGATGCCACAAGTCAAAAATGCACTGAGAAGGGATCAAAGCATCTATATTCCCCAAAAAAAGTAGCAATAAAAACATCAGCAAAAACCAAGCCCTTACACAACACCATCAATTAAAAAATAAAAATGTTACTGTGACGCCCTGGACTAGCCAGGTAGTCAAAGGTAGGCCCTTGCATAACACCCGTCCCCTAAAAAGGTGTCATCAGCCACCCTTAAAACCCTAGTCACCTCCCTCAGTGCTTAATGGACACACCAGGGGGTGTGCTCAGGCAGTTGGACACGCCCACCGAGGAGTTCAGAGGGCCTGAGGCAGGAAACACAGTTTAGTCTGGCAGTCTAGTGGAGTAGAGTTGGAAAGTTCAAGTGCAGCAGACCTGTGCCCAGGTCTGCCGCAGACTGACAACAGGTGTCTGGGTCGGAGCCCAGTCACCTCTGGCTAGGAGGCAGACGGTGGCCTTAGCCTGCAGGAGTCGGGAAGACGGCCAGGTGGAACCGTAAGGGACCGGGACAGGGTAGTGGCCCGCCGGTACTGAACCGGGGAACCGACTGGAAACCGGAGCACAGAGGGGGGTACTCAGACCCTGAAGCGAGGTCCAGAAGCCACTGGACTGAGTTAATTCACTGATTGAGGTCTGGACTATAGGTCCTTTCCCACCCAAGTCCCGACTAAAGACAACAGCCCACCGAGGGGGATAGAAAGCCACCGCACAGGCAGAGAGATCCCATGGGCCAGCGTCTGCAGGCAAATGGGCTTTCCTGACATACATACCGCTGGAGAGCGGACTCCCGTCGCTGAAGCGCAGGCAGTCTACATACACACTACACGGTGCAGGAGAAAGGCAAAGACCACCAACCCGAGTAGCGGGACCAGACGCAGCCGGCTGCGGGCACCGACCACCATCATCTTGGTTTACCAGAGACTCTTGTGCATCAATCATAGTGAATACAACTGTGCCCTTGGGCCACGCACCGCCCTGGACTGCCAAGCACCGACATACCATCCCAATCGGGTCCCGGGGCCATCACCCCTGCCCACGGAGGGGTTAACACCTTTGCTGCGCAAAATCTCCCCTGGGGTGCCTAGTAAACGGCAGCGGTGGTATCCACATTCACCACAGCCCGTGGGTGGCATCACGAACTTAACTAAAAACCACGGCCCTGGCCGTCAACCTAACCCCTACGTAGCGCCAGCATCCTTTCAGAGAAAAGTGAACCCGGGTCCGGAGGTGCTCGAGCCACCCACCAACGAGCCCGTATCTGAGTGACTCGGCTGCGGCCGAGCACGGGGCGGTACACATCAGCTTTTCAAAAATGGTGATTTTGAGCAGAATTAATTTCACCATTTTGGATTTGTCTTGCACAACGATCACTGTCTCTCATGTAGCCCCTTGGAAAATTACTTGCTTACCCCAGCTCTTTCATGGATAGTGCTATGTTATGTATAGTCCTGTACATAAGAGAAAGAAATATCCGCTCCTTTGTTTCTGTCATTTTACATCTACATATGTGCACCAGTGTGTTAATCACTTGACTTATCCGATGATATATCAAAGGGGGTCATGTGACATATTACATGATACGTCGGGAGCTGGGGGACTCACACCTTCCAAACTGCCAGAGGCCCTGGCAACTCTTAATAGACCCCTGGTCATAGAATCTCATTGATGACTGACCCATAATTAGGGATGGGCGGACCCGGACTGTAAAAGTCCGGATCCACCTAGTTTCAAAGGTGACCGGGTCTGAACCCAGGCCCGGAATTCAAGATGCTTAATCTGGATCTGGCACTCAAGAAATTAAAAAAAATAAAGAAAAAAAGAATGAAGTGAGTGGTTCATACTTAACAAGGCACCGAAACGGCTGTAAACTGCTCCCGTGCGGCTGTACACTGCTCCTGCTGCCTCCCTGGGCCACTCATTATTGCTCATACATATGCACTTCCTTGCTTTCCCCGACCCACTGGCCGTCCTGGCGTCTGTGATTGGTTGCAATTAGATTTTCTCCCAGCCTCTGTGACAGCGTTTGGCTGGAACTAATGACAGATGCTGTCTGTGGGTAAGACTCATGATTCATGAACCAGGAGGGCTCAGGATGAGCAGTGGAGGACAAATCATCATGGGCACAGCACATCCTGGGCTTCCTTCTGCATGCACACATCACCGGCGCAGAGGTCTGCTCATCCCTCCCCCCACATCTAGGGGTCTTACCCCCTTCCCCCTGTTTCTATTCCTCCATGCCAACATGGACTTAGAAAAAGAATGTTTATTCTAAACAGGGCTGCATTTTGAACATGCCCCCCATCACGCAACATATTATGTCATACCTGGAAGGAGCCCGTACATTCTAGCATCTATCTCTATTTTTAGTGCACAATATAGACGCCACAGCTCCGGAAGTAAATGCGTGACCTCGAAGCTGCTTGCCGCCATAACACAATAATAAGTTTCGGAGAGTAGACAGTGCTCGCTCCTACCCCTCATCCCTTCCACCAACATTTTTAATCACCAGATCCCCTGGTCCCTATAGACTTATATGGATACCGGATTCTGGACCGGAACCGGATTTAAAAAAAAAAATTAGCAGGGACCCACCGCTCCCGGTTTTCTGCAAATCCATCTAGCTCTACCCTTAACTGCTTCAACTCAACTCTGCTGTCAGAGATTGACAGCAGCATTGAAATGATTGACAGCAGCGATCGGAGCTCAGCTCTAGCTACTGCTATTAGGCCAGTTTCAGACATCTGTGTTTCAGGTACGTGTGACATCCGTTTTTAACAAAGATGCCACACGTACTCATGTTATGCTCTGTAGTTACACACACAACCATGTTTTCACATGGACTATGTGACCCAGCACATACACACGGAGACATGTCTGTTTTTTCTCCGGCATCACTGATGTCAAACAGATCGCACACTGATGTGATATATTTGACATCAGCGTGACACATACTGGAGAACACACGCATCTTTGAAATAAAAAGATTTTCTTTATTCACCTGTATCCAGCGCTGCTTTCTTTGGCTCTGCTGTCTCCTACTTCTTACCCCCGCTAATTATACTCATTGCATATTCACTGCACCACGGACCTGGAAGCAGGAGCATTGCCGGGGACAGTGACAGGAACAGCATCGCCGAGGACATCATTGCCGGTGACAGTGTGACGCCCTGGCAAAACCAGGTTGTCACAGAGCCTGCACAAATCCACCAAAATGCAGGCCATTCTCCTCTTTGGCACCAACACAGTCCCCACACAGGTATGCACCAGCCAATCAGGCCTAGTCACCCTCTCCCCAGGACAAGGGGAGGGATCAAGAAGACCTTAGGAAGTGACAGAGCAGTTTAGTTTCAGTTTGAGCTGTAGTCAGTGGAGAGCTGACAGGAGGGTGTTGGAGCTCCCTGGAGAGGGTGGTAGTCGGGATTGGGGCCCCGGATCACTGGACGACTGAACTAGCCACGCTGACTAGGTGGCAGTGAGGGCCACAGGCGACAGAGATCCGGTCGCGGTGAACCTGAGGCCAACCGGGGCAGGGTTGTAGCCCGCCGGTGCAGAGAGAGGGGATCCGGTCCGGAGGCCAGTCAAGCGGACTAATCCAGACAAGAGAGAAATAGACAGAAAGTGCAGAATAAAGGGCCCCTGGCTGTATATCTGTGTGTGGGACCTGAATGCAACTGCTGGAGGCTACCGGTCACTGGCAACTTGATTTACAATACAGACTGTGTGTGGTTACTGACCCTCCAAATCATCAGCAGCTCAGCCAGCACCATGACAATCGAACTGTGTTTTCTTCTCCCTGCAATCCCTCCCCGTTTCCTGGGCCCTGGGACTACACCTCCCCTACCCGTTGAGGGTATTCCAACCTATTGCCCCGCTCCATCAGCCCCGGGCGCCCACATCATCAGGCAGCAGCGGTGCTACCAACTCTCACCGCAACCCATGGATGGCGTCACTGACAAAGACTCTATCCCTTGTAAATAACCCCTTTTCACTCGTGGGCGACTGATGGCTGCGTGAGCCCCGGATCCGGCTACCACTCGAGCAACAGCCACCGCCCAGATCTGAGCACCTCGAGCAGCCCCCTGTTGTGGTCTGTCCCCTGCTCGCGACATCTTGGCGTCACAAACAGGATACTTACCCCATCTACTAACCTGGGTGAAGTGCGCCTTTTCTAGATTAAACCATAAAACGCTAAAAATTTTTGGACTGCCACCATCTTGCCCGCCATATTTGGTGCCAAAAACAACAACCTCGCCATCTTTTTCCCTGAAGAGAGTGCGAAATCTGAAGCCCCACCACCTAAGAACGCGGGCAGAACCTGGTGATTCCCAGAGCAGGAAGTTGAAAAGGACTGCTGCTGGAAAACCAAGGGGAATGCGAAGGAGCGGCATGTAACCAGAACTGTAAAGTGCAGGGACGCCAGAACTTTGCAGAAACCCGTTCCTGGACACCAATGCGGCAAGATGTCCCAGCAGCCTGGCAAGCAGAGTGCAAAGGAGGACCCAGTAACTGGAACCTCGGGCCTTGCACTCACCACCGCCTCGGCACCCGTCCCGGCCCCGAGCCAGACCGCAACCCTGATGACATCTCATCCGGCCCCGAGCCAGGCCGCAACCCCGATGACGTCTCCCCTGGCCCAGAGTCTGGCCGCACCGGAGATGATGCCGGCCCTGGCAGTCCGCCCAGCTGCAACGGAGGCGGCACCCATCTTCAAGTGTACCCCAGCTACAGCACCAACCACTCCCAAGCATCCCGTCCCGGCTGAGAAGCAGCTGGAGTGTTCCTGCAGGGTAGCGGAGCAGCCCACTGATCGGTGAGGCCCACGAAAGTATGAGAGGCCAGTCCTTGCCGGTGCCAAGGGCATCCAAGAGAGCCTTACTCCTGCACAGGAGGAGGAGCACTGGAACCGTGCCCCATACTAAGAGGCACAGCAACAGTAAGCTACACGAATGTTCTATTTAAAAACAAAAAAGTGAGCCGGAGTATGAGATGGTATACATGGAACTTGTGAGACCATGTTCACACTGGCCATGAGACAAAGAGAAAGCAAGGAAAAAATTGTGAAAACATACCCTGCTGTAACTAAATAAAAGCATAGTGCATATAAACATAGGGTACTTAGTAAACACTGTTTTTGATCAAAAAAAGCATAAAGCTATCCCACCAAACGTCAAGGTGTACCCAGTTGGGATAGTACCTACACTCTCTAATATTAAAACCTTACCATGGGTCTAAAATAGGCCTCAATGTGACTAAGGGCTGAGAGCGACCGGGTCCCAACAGGACACACACAGTCAGGGGGATTCACAGAATGAAATGTTCAGCTCGCTGAGAAGGGGGCCACACCCCATTTGTACTGAATACAAAAAAACTACATAAAAACAAAAAAGTGAGCCGGAGTATGAGATGGTATACATGGAACTTGTGAGACCATGTTCACACTGGCCATGAGACAAAGAGAAACCAAGGAAAAAATTGTGAAAACATATCCTGCTGTAACTAAATAAAAGCCTAGTGCATATAAACATAGGGTACTTAGTAAACACTGTTTTTGATCAAAAAAAGCATAAAGCTGTGGGATAGCATTATGCTTTTTTTGATCAAAAACAGTAAACAGCAGAGCCGAAAAACGCAGCACTGGATACAGGTGAATATAGAAAATCTTTTTATTACAAAGATATGTGTTTTCTCCGGTACATGTCACATGTATGCGAACACAGATAGCACACGTGTGACACACGTATGACACACGTATGACCAAACTCATGCGTGTGACTTATATCAGATTAAACACCGATGTCTGAAACCGCCCTTAGAGAAAGATGCAGGGCATCTACAGCATGTGAAGAGAGCTCAGCCCTTGAGCTCTCTATAGTAAATTAAATCATTGGAATTGCAATAATGACAACACTAAAGAAATACTGTGTAAATGTTTTATAATCATCCTAGTAGAATAGTGGGACTCCCTCTTGGACTAAAAGATTTTCCATAATGGCTGCATTCAAGAAAAAAAAAAATCACTGCATTTCATAAATATTGGGATTTCTATGTTTTAGATGCTGATAGTAAAATGGCTGTGGTAATGTATTCTCCATACAGGTACCGTAGTTTAATTAAAAATAAAAGGGCATTGATAGGGGACGGCACTGATGAGTTGTAATTCTTTCCTCAGTTGACTATCACTGCGGAGGTCAGCCGTGTAGGAGCATGCCATGGAACACAGAACAGAAATATCTTCACGAAATACTAACATTTTTTGTAAAGTAACTTGTCTGTAAATTGCCTTGTTTTAATATTTAATAAAACAGATTTTTAAATTATTCATAAGTATTTTGATGGTAAAATATTCTATCGTGGTTTAGCAAATTAATATGAATTTTAATAAATTACATATATCTTCAAATTTGTGAAAATAGTTGACAATTCCTTATGCAAATTCTCAATATTCTCTCTTGGGGGATTTATCGGTTTTCATAGTAACTTGTTCAGGACAAATTGAAGGTGAAACATTTGCAGCAATTTGCATTATTACTCCTCACGTGACCTTTGCTTTTCTAGTATCTATTTTTTCAATACTCAAAGTAATAAAGGCAAAAAGAATTATTATTTACAAATGTATTACGCTCTTCGAAAATAGATTGGACATTTGTGTTATGTAAATGACTTAGTAACACTTTTGAGCTTAATGACCATTCTGCAAATGATTTTTCTTGACACATTTTACTTTATGTTAGCCATAAATTTAGGTTGATATATTCTGATTTGTTTTTTCTTTTGTGTGATACTTCTGAAAATTGATGAAAATTTAGAAAACAATTGCAATTTTCAAACTTTGAATACTTCTATCCTCAAACAAGATACAGTAGTTACACCTCACAAAACACTGAACAAATAATATCTCCCATACAGTATGTCACAAAAGCGAGTACACCCCTCACATTTTTGTAAGTAATTTAATATATCTTTTGCAGAGGCCCTGCCTGACATGTTTAACCCATCACCACCAGGCAATTTTCCATTTTTCATTTTATTTTTCCTTCCTTTATTCCCAGAGCCATAACTTTTTTTATTTTTTTTCATCAATGTAGCAATATGAGAGTGTGTTTTTTTGTGGGATGAGTTGTCAGTTTGAATGACACATAAAGTCTGCATATATTATCCTGGAAAACGGAAACAAATTGCAATTGCAGTGAAATTGCAAAAAAAATGAAATTCCGCTATTGTTTTTTTTTTTTTATTATGTTCACTACCTGGCATTATATTTCCTCAAGTTTGTAGACAACAAACATGTATAGCATTTAGCATTTTTTTTTCATTAAGTGGTGAAAAAGTCAGAAATTTGTGAAAAAAAAGTAAAAGAATTGCACTTTTTTGGACATTTTTCGAGACTTGTAATGTGTTCTCATATTTCAAAATCTGGGACTCAGTGACAGCTTATTTTTTGCTTCCTGAGTTGACATTTTTAATTATACCATTTTTGGGTTGATGCAATGCTTTGATAACATCATATTACATTTTATTGCAAAATTACGGAGACCAAAAAACATATTTGTGCTGTTTTTATTTTTTTTTTTGCTACGCCCTTTACCAATAAGATTGATTTATTTTAGATTTTGATAGATTGGGTATTTTTAAACTTGGAGATACCAAATTTGTGTATTATTTTTAATTGTTTTCTTCTTAATGGGACAAAAGGGGGAGATATAAATGTGTTTGTTTTTTTTCTTTTCATATTTTTAAAAACTTTTTTGCACTGTTTATTGTTTTTACTATTCCCTTTAAAGGACTTTAAGCTGTGATACTCTGATCACTTTTGCACTGCTCTGTAAACAGACACGCTGATCTCCTGCCATGAGGAGAACTGAGTTACGATAGGGGTTTTTATAGTGATTCCCGCCCTCTGCCCGTTGTTCCTTCTCCTATCTTTTATTTATGCTAAAACCATTATAGAAGCATTTTACTAATGATTGTGGCTAGAGGGATCTTACTGATGTTATACCTGCTGATGTTATACCCATGTGACCAGAAGGCCGGGACTGCAGAGAACAGAAAAATAATGTTGCTTCCTTGTATCAGCTATGTTGGCTGACGCCCAGCCCATTCTGGTGACATGGATATGACATCAGCAAGGTCCTTCTAGCCACAAACATTAGCAAAACGCTTTTATAATATAATTAGCATAAAAAGATGGAGGGGGGGAAATAGGCAGGGGTCAGGAATCATTATCAAAACCCAGCCCAGCTATTGGCTGATGGTCAGCTGCTGTCAATTAAAAAGCTGTACATTTCACTAACTTTACTTGCTTGTGTTTTAAAGCCTATGAATTCTAGCTGACAACTAAAGGTATGTATAGAATCAGCCTGATAGTGCCAGTATACCACTGGCTTTAGGTTATATAGGAAGATTCTGGTGACTGGTACGCTTTAGGCCACAAAGTTAACATACAAAGAAAATTGATAATTTGTTTTGCAATTTTTATCCAGTATTTGGCTTTACACTACTATTCAAGCACACATTGGGGCTCAGAAAGAAAGGAGCAATGCTTGATATTTTGAAAACAGATTTTGTTTGACTAAATTGTGGGCACCATTAGCAGAGACCCTGAGGTGACAAAACATCAATTAAACCCTACTTGTGACTCTATTTTGAAAATTTTAAGAATGTTAGTTTTCGCCTAGAATTGTATTGAGTGTTTTGAACCCACAAGTGCCTCACAAAATTTTATAACATTGGACTCTGGAAATACTGTATAACCTTTTAGTAGCAAAACCGTTTGTTTTTTGTTAGCTACAAATTTTTCATTTAGACAAGAGTAAATAGCTAAAAATGGGCCACACGTTTTTTGCCAATTTTTTCTGAATATGGTAATGTGATAGGGTGAGGGTGTATTGATGACCTTTATCCACTGTGAATGCAAAATGCTTATTTACCGTTCATTGTATGTATTGTTACTGACCAGCCACAAGAGGCCGCTGTTTTGCATCTGCCTTTGACTGTTTGGTTACTATGGCAACAGCTCAACAGACTTTGGCTGTGGACTTGGAGACCTCAGGAGGTGCTGTTTGTGAGCTGAAGGAACAGCGAGAGGTGTGCGTAACAGAAAGGAGCCGCCGCAGAAACACTTAAGTAAATTGTGTGAAAACTCGTGTTAGGACTACTTTGCACACTACGACATTGCAAGCCGATGCTGCGATGTCGAGCGCGATAGTCCCCGCCCCCGTCGCAGCAGCGATATCTTGTGATTGCTGCCGTAGCGAACATTATCGCTACGGCAGCTTCACATGTACTTACCTGCCCTGCGACGTCGCTCTGGCCGGCGACCCGCCTCCTTCCTAAGGGGGCGAGTCGTGCGGCGTCACAGCGATGTCACACGGCAGGCGGCCAATAGAAGTGGAGGGGCGGAGATGAACGGGACGTAAACATCCCGCCCACCTTCTTCCTTCCGCATTGCAGCCGGGACGCAGGTAAGGTGATGTTCCTCGCTTCTACGGCTTCACACACAGCGATGTGTGCTGCCTGCTGGAACGAGGAACAACATTGTACCGTCGCTGCTGCAAAATATGGAAATGTCGGACTCTACACTGATCATACAATAACAACGCTTTTGCACTCGTTAATCGTATGTAAAAGGATTCACATACTGCGATGTCAACAGCAACGCCCGATGTGCGTCACTTTCGATTTGACCCCACCGACATCGCACCTGCGATGTCGCAATGTGCAAAGTACCCCTTAGAGTTTGGTGAGGAGGACCATGACGCGTGTGAGCAGCATCCTGTACCAGAGACCGCAATTCTTCAGTTGCTGGCTATACCGGTCACCGTGAGATGATCTTCAAGTTTCTGTTTATGGCAGCTGGACACCATAGTACCCGGGTGCGCTAGGCTGGGTCCAGGACTGCATGCACATAACACTTTGTTTTTGGTACCAAAACACATATCTGTTCTGCTTAGGCCGACTATATACACAGTAAGTCTTGCTGGCTCTGCTGTGTCAGTTTGTCAGTTACATTTAAAACCCTAAAGGGACATGTTTGCATTGACTGTTGCTGTAGAAGATTTCCAGGACTGTGTTGCTGAGCTGTGTGATTTGCCTTCCCAATTTTACCATCTGCCTTATCTGTGAGGCTTCAGCAATTAAGGGTATTCAGGGGATTTATGGGTTTTGTTTATGTTTAGGTAGATAAGTTGTAAGCTCTTGTGCTGCGCCACTGGTAGGGCGTGTTCACACACACACACACAATTACTCCTGCTACCCAGAGGGATTACCAGGTATTAGGCGACTGTTTAGACAGTCGCTTGGTTAGGCAAAAGTTGGTGACAAGGCGTCATAAATCGACATTACGGGTGTCGGCTTTTGGCCTTGTAAATATAATGTTCTATATTTCTGTTTTATGCATGTTTTTTCTGTTTTGGTAAAGTAAAACAATCATTTATTAATCCAAGTGCCTAGAGTCTCTTTCCTGGTGCGTGGTTTTGCTGTATACTGGGGAGCCCACCCTGTACATGACTTACAGTAATACCCTATATGTCCTTAGAACGTTCTGTTTGGCTCACAGCAGGGCTGAGAATGTAGGAGCACTATTTAGCTTTTAGAATGCATTGATTTTGCTTGAATAGTTTTGGAATGACTAAGGTGCCAGGCCAGCAGAAAACCTCCAAAATTGACCAGATTTTAGAAATTACACCATTCAATAAATTCATCTACAGCTGCCATGACCATTTTGGCCTCACAATTTTATTTACTCTGCTACACACTCCATCCAATGCCTTTGTGTCTCAAATATTGTTCACAAATTTGTCTAAATCTGTGTTAGGCCCGTTTCACACGTCAGTGAAAAACACAGACGTTTTTCACTGGCGTGTAAAACACGCACATGTCCCTGCGTGTGCCGAAAATCATGGCACACGTGGGTTGTCTAAGTGCAATCCGGGCTCCGTTCTCCGTGGCCCGTGATTTCACTTAGAGATTCACTCACCTGCGCCCGCTCCCGCTGTCCATGGTGCTGAATCCTCCCGCGACGCAGCATCCGGCCGGCGGTGACCCCTGCAGGAGCTGCTTCCGGGTCGGCTGTGTCGCGCATAATGAATATGCGCGACAGTAATCAGCCGGCACAGAAGGAGCAGGGAGAATGGGCTGCAGAGGACATCGCTGGACGCCGGGTGAGTTAAAATGTTTTTTATTTTAAAAGCACGTTTTTTTCTGGCACGTGTTTCACGGACCACACCACTGCGTGGTCCGTGGAACATCAGTGATGCCAGAAAAAAATGGACATGTCTCCGTGCAGCAATCACGCACACGCGGGTACGCTGCACGGAGACACGTGCAGTGACAAATCACTGACGTGTGAGCAGACCCATTCATTATAATGGGTCTGCGTATGTCAGTAATTCTGGTATGTTTAAAAAAAAGCACAAACGTACGAGAATCACTGACGTGTGAAAGGGGCCTTAGTGAACACTTCGCCTTTGCCAAGATAATAGATCCACCTCACAGGTGTCCCATATATAGATACTAATTAGACGGCATGATTATTGCACAGGTGTGCCTTACGCTGGCCTCAATAAAAGACCACTCTAAAATGTGCAATTTTATCCCACAGCACAATGTCACCTGCAAGCTTTGAGGGAACGTGCAATTGACAAGCTGACTGCAGGAATATCCACTAGAGCTGTTGCTCGTGAATTGAGTGTTCATTTCTCTACAATAAGCCATCTCCGAAGGTGCTTTGGAGATTTGGCAGTACATTCAACTGGCCTCACAACTACAGACCATGTGTAACAACACCAGCCCAGGACTTTCACATTCAGCATCTTTACCGCCAAGATCGTCTGAGACCAGCCAGCTGAACAGCAGCTGCAAAATTGCATAACCAAAGAATTTATACACAATCTGTGAGAAACCATCTCAGTGAAGCTCATCTAAAGCTCGTCGTCTTCATCGTACTACACATTTTAACATAGCCTTTTATTGTGGCCAGCCTAAGGCAATAATCATGCTGTCTAATCAGCATCTTGATATACCACAACTGTGAGGGGGTTAGATTATCTTGGCAAAGGAGAAGTGCCCACTAACAGATTTAGACAAATTTGTGAACAATATTTGAGGAAGAAAAAAAATGCAATTTGCAAACATAGAAAAGTCTTAGATCTTTGAGTTCAGCTCATTAAAAATGAGAGCAGAAACAAAAGTGCTGTGTACAGATTTTTGTTCAGTGTACATAGAAATAAATACAATACCACCAATTATATGGTAAAAAGTGCTTTTATCAGGTTATAATACAAAGTGTAAGTCAGAGGCTTTCTATAGCCTGTAGAGTGAGGCAGTGACCCTGGATCTTGTTCACACTAAACAGTCTCTTATTCACACAGCACAAATGTTACAGACCTTTATATCCTGAGCACAGCCGGTTCACGTTTATACTGTCCTACAAATCTCCCGGTCGACACCTGCATCACTGTAGGAATCTCGGGTACAGTCTTTCTTCCAGGTTCTGCTTGACTCCTGCACCTCTATTGGAGTCTCGGGTGCAGGGGTCCGCTTACAGTGTCTAGGTATCTTGGTGCTGGCCTGTGTTACATCACACAGCCAGCTCATACAGCACCTACTGCTCCAGCTGTCTGGATCGCAACTGAGACCCACCCTGCTGTGCACTGCCAGGTGAAATACAATTCCCCAGACATGAGCCTGTTCAAGACACAGACAGAAGGAAAAGATCTGTCCCATTACCAACGCTTCAGATCTCTCCAAAAAATTAAAGCCCCAGCAGGTTTCATAAGATCTCTAAGTACATTCTGCGGGATACATAAGCAAGCTTCATATACTGTATGACATCTGTCACTGCCTCACAAAGGTAATACACTTCTTAAAGCACTTCTCCAGCATTTTTTATTTTATTTTATTTTGACAAAACATTGAAAAGTGGATAGTAGAAGATTGAAAACGGGTGATTTGGAGCAATGGACAAAATTCAATAGACTAGGCTATGATGGGTGCAAATGGGTCTTGAAGAAACAAGGGAAAAAAAGGTTATCAGATCATGAAATTGAAGGAACTATCAAGTTTAGTAAAGGAAGTCTGATGATATGTTGTTTCTTCACATCCAAAAGTGTTGGATACTTGACCAAGATCAATGGTGGTTTCAATGCTGAGCTATATGTGAGTATCCTACAAGACAATTTACTTCCTACTCTCGAGTACTATGTGTATTGAAAAGACGACATAGGGTTCCAGTAGGACTACGACCCAAAGCGTTCATCAAGATTGGTGAAGAAATGGTTCAATGGCAATGAAATAGAGGATCTAGATTGGCCCCACAGTCCCCAGACCTCAACCCAATTAAACACTTTTAGATAAAGTTGAAAAAAAAGCTGTATACATACAGAAGGAAGTCGAGCAATATGCAATAACATGGGGAATCTGTAGAAGAGACCTGGAATGGAGGTTCACTTTCCAACAGGACAATGATCTTTGAAAGCATAGTGCTAAAGTAACACTCAAATGGTTTAAGGGGACATGTGTAAAAATATAGTAGTAGCCTGGTCAAAAGGGTGCTTTACACACTGCGATCTCGCTAGTGAGATCACTAGCAAGCGTACCTGCCCTCTTCTGTTGTGCGTCACGGGCAAATCGCTGTCCGTGGCACACAACAACGCTTTCACCCGTCACACGGACTTATCTTCCTTGCAACATTGTTGTGGCCGGCAAGCCACCTCCTTTCTAAAGGCTACTTTACATGCTGCGACATCGCTAGCGATCTCATTAGCGATGTGAAATTCTAGATCGCAAGTGCGATCTGTGGAGATCGCACATGCGTGCGATCTCAAAAGATCACACTTGCGATCTAAAATTTCACATCGCTAATGAGATTGCTAGCGATGTCGCAGCATGTAAAGTAGCCTTAAGGGGGCGGTTCGTGTGGCATCACAGTGATGTCACACGGCAGCCGTCCAATAGAAGCGGAGGGGCGGAGATGAGCGGAATGAACATCCCGCCCACCTCCTTCCTTCCTCATTGCGGGCGGCCGCAGGTACGAGGTTGTTCCTCGTTCCTGCGGTGTCGAACATAGCAATTTGTGCTGCTGCAGGAACGACAAACAACGTCGCTACTGACCAGACAACGATTTTTGGTAAGTGAACGACGTATCACAGACGAACGATTTTTGCCTCTTTTGCGATCGTTTAAGGTCGCACATAGGTGTTACACGCTGCGATGTCGCTAACGACGCCGGATGTGCGTCACAAACACCGTGACCCCGACAATATATCGTTAGCAATTTCGCAGCGTGTAAATGGCCCTATATCCCAGATCTTAATCCAATTGAAAATCTGTTGTCAGTCATGTAGATTTCCATTTACTAGAAAAAAAATATCTAACTTTAAGGAGCAGGAGCAGTTTTGTCTTAAGGAATGGTCAAAGATCCCAGTGGCAAGCTGTCGAAAGCTCAAAGAGACTTATTTAAAGCAACTTGCAGCTGTAATTGCTGCAAAAGGAGGCTCTACAAAGTACTGACTTTAGGGGAGATGAATAGTTATGCACACTAAACTTTTCAGCTATTTTGTCTTATTTGTTGTTTGCTTCACAATAAAAGGAAAAACAAATGTTCACAGTTGTAGGCATGTCCTTTACATGAACTGATGCAAACCCTCAAAAAAAACAGTGAAATTCCAGGTTGTGAGTTGGCTAAACATGAAAAATACCAATAGGGTGGTGGTGAATACTTTTGCAAGGCATTTTATATACACACATACTGTACATACAAACACATATACTAAACTTCTGGGATGGAAATATTAAGTAGTCTGCTTGTTCCAAAATCCTACATGTAGCTCATTCCCCCATCCCAAGATAGCCATGGAGGAAATAAGGCACATAGATATAATAATAATAATCTTTAATTCTATAGCACCAACATATTCCAGAGCACTTTACAATTCAGAGATTCATATACAAACAAACATAAGTAAAAGTTATAGAAGATACAATAATTAAAGCGAAAATAAAGACAACCCTGCTTGTGAGAGCTTATAATCTACAATGGGATGAGGTTGGGGTTACACAAAGTATAGGTGCTTATTAAGATTGATGTTCCAGCCATCTAGAAGAAATTATAGCTATGATAGCTGCTGACAAAAGGGTTTCAGGAAACACTATTAAAAAGGTGTGCAGAACAGACAGTGCTGACAGCTTCTTCATCATGTACTACTCTGGGAGCCCTTCTTTCTAACTCTACTCTTTAACCTGATGCTGGTGAAGTTGATGAAGTAGGAAAGGGACAATGGAGGTATCACAACAAACATTGGAAGTCATATTATGCATCCTCTGCTTTTCTGTCCCTTATGTACTGGGCAGCCTGACCCCATAACTTTATAGATAAACAGTAGAGAAAAGCAGACCAGTAGAAGTTTCATTCGGAGGGTATAGCCAGACTTTTGCAAAAGTTCAGTTATGGACTCAGACTTGACCTGATCCCCGATAGAAGTCACTAATTGGGCAGTTTGGGTCTCCGCCCACATACAGCCAGCCATCAACAAATCACTTCCGAGGGCGAGGTTTTTCCATTTTTTTTGGGTGCACACTACCTCCGATCATGCTGTTGTAACCAAACTGCGAGATGATCAAACACTGCAAGCATTTTACATTGGGCTGAGCACCTAGCGTACCTAAGCACAGTGAAGCTACTGCGAGTGGTTTGCAAACGTAAAGAATCCGATCTTCGAACTCGAACTCTATGGTTTTTTTTGTAAAGTCTGTGTTTGGCACGAACACCAAACACCAAACCTCGAGTTCTCTCATCTCTGATAAAAAGTCAACATTGGTGCATCACTCAGGAGGACAGAAACATCAGCCAGTGAGCGCATTCATCAGTTTGATAGGGAAAACATTCATTGGCCAGCTTTCCTTTCTCCTTGCATAACACACACTTTTTTTCAATGTCCGCACCCAATGCAGCATGCAACAAATTGTTAAATGTTGTTTAAAATACAGTACAAGTTTTTAAGGAAAAATTGCTCCCCTTCCAAATTGGTGCTCTAGGCGGTCGCCTACCCCCTGCCTACCTCTCTTCCTGGTCCTGCTAGACACAAAGGCTCCTCTTACACATAATAAGACCCTAAGTCAAAACTTTTTGGTGGCCTGTTTACACGACACGTCAAACATAAAAAAAAGTAATTTGAGTCGCCCGAAGCACATTAGATAATCGGCAGGTTGTAGTTTGCATGAGCCTTTAGGACAAGTTCATTGAGTAGATATTTCTAAAACATGGGTAGAAATAGAACTTAAGTATTAAGTGCTAAACATATCTATTAATCACTTTATTGGTTGCTCCAAATATAGGCAGCCACTCACATATTTTATTTATATGTAGTTGCGGTCAATAATTCTTGTACCTTGTGAGATGAATGATTAAAACATTCATGTTTGTTGCAAAGGCCCTATCTCCTTGAGCAAGTAAGTACAAGGTAAAATGTGCAATCAATTACAGAAAGAGACAAGAAAGCCTTTGCCTTTTTACTTTCACACAATCTTCCACCATCCTTAAGGAAAAACCAGGATCAGTGTGGAATAAAATCATAAATCTCATTACATCACGTTGTTAAATATAAATATAAAAATAAAAGTGCTCAAATCTACAAATTTATAAACTAAATAAGGCAACTTAGAACCCTTTTAAACACGCAGTGTCATTTATCACCTTAACACAACTGGACTTAGCAGTATGTCTGTGCTGGAGTCTACATGTGTAGACAGGACATAGGAGCTGCGCTGCACACATGACAGATTGTGAATGTGTTACACAGCAGGCATGTATGTATAAGGCATCCTTCGAACGTCAGTCTGGTACGTATGATGCCGTTTTTATACGTACCGGAATCACGGACATATGCAGACCCATTAATATCAATGGGTCTGAGCAGATATCATTGATTTCTCATGGAGCGTGTGTCCATGGGGCGCACCCGCATGTTTGTGTGTTTCAAGACAAGTCAGTTTTTCTCTGACAGCACTGATGTTATACGGACCACACTGTGGTGTGATCTGTGTGACACGTACCAGAGAAAATACGTCTTTGAAATAAAATTAATTTCTATACTCACGTCTCCAGCCATGCTGTCTTCTGTGCTTCTGTCACTTGCTTCAGGACCTGCTCTTTGCATATTCAAAGTACTGCGGACCCAGAAGCAAGTGACAGCAGCACTGGAGATATCAGCACCATGGACAGCAGCACCGGAGACAGGTGAGTAAAAATTTCATGCTCTCCGTGTAATATCCATGATTCCAAAATCAAGGCACACGGAGGGCCATATGCATCTGACGTGCCCACAGAGTCTTGGGTTTATTTGTCACCCGCCGAATGTCGATTTGGGTTGTCTGCCTGGCCGACAGCAGCCTGGCCCGGTTTCGTGATCCCTGCAGCGTCAATAAAGATGAGGATGATGGGACTCGTTAATCGTGACGCCACCTGTGGTGTATGGCCAGTTATCAGCCGCCGCTGCTGAAAGCCTCTCTTCTGGGGAAGATGGTGACGCAGTTCGAGTGTTGCAGCTCTCCACAGGTAGAACTAGGCTCCAGGGAGGATGATAGGAGTAGTGGTCGCCAGGGGCGTGAGGCTGAGAGCGCCGGCAGTAATGGGATGACACAGAGGGTGCAGCTCAAGTTCTTTACTCAGTGGAAGCACATCGCTGTTGGATTTCCAAACTGCGCTGTGATGGACTTCAGCCGATCCCGGATACTTCGGAGATCGAGGCCGGTGTTTTCTTCTGTGTGTCACCTTTGGAACATTTCCCTCCAGCCCAGTTCCTGAGCCGTGGAATGGGTCATGGGTGCCTTCTGCACTCCCCGTGAACCCTGGGGTCCCCCTTCTTTCCTAAGAAACCAGATCGAGCTTCCAGCTCCAGACCACTGGCCCCTGACTATCCGTGTCCATGTTTGCTTATCTCCTCTTGAGTGCGACCTGGTGCTTCCTGTGCCCAAAGCTAACTTGTTACTGTCTGAGATAGCTCCTAACTCCCATATTGGTGCCCCCCTCCTGAAATCCTGGACTAGTGCGCAAGAGGTCCCGTACCTCGTGATGGCCACCCCAGCACCTACCCTAGACCAGTCATAGAGAAAGAGCTCCATGTTATGTGTTGGTTGAGTGTGTTGGTTGTTTACCGGTGACGACTTCCTCCGTATCCGAGATTAATACTGCACCTCGGGTGAGGTGCAGTACCCTGTGGTGCCAGAAGCCGAAAGGGTAAATTAGGAATATATAAAATGTTATTAGGCCTACCAGTTAATCTGGGGATATAATGCACATATTTTAAAGAAATTCAGTAAATACATTAAGCTGTTATTAATAGAGGTCACGGTTTGGTTCAATTAGTCGACATTCCCAGTGTTGACTGAACAACTCCACGAACATATCCGATCAGCATCGAATTCAATGGGAGGCAAAACCTATGTGTTAGTAAGGGCTAGGGAGGCTGGTGTTATTAAGGGCTAATGGGGCTAGTGTTAGTAAGGGCTAGGGGGGCTACATAAGAAAGAAAATAAGGAATAAAGAAGGACAGTTATACTTACCGAGTCTCCCGTGCAGCTGTCACACTTCTTCCGGGGCCATTCTTTAACCCTCAAACATAGTCACTTCTTCCCCCACCCACCGGCAGTTCCAATAAAACCTCAAGAAGCAACCTGAAAACCTGAAAACTCTTACTACTTGAAATAAGCCCACTGTCACCTCACTACTGTTCAACCTACTGTCTCTTTCCCTAGTACCCTGTAGATTGTAAGGTCTTTTCTCTCTCTGCACCAGACTTTCAGTGTTAACCAGGGTTGGACTGAGCCACTGTGGTGCCAGGGGATCCGCGGAACGCCCCAAGTCCTTAGCGGCCCCCCGGGCTTTACATAGGGCCCCAGGCAGCTCCACAGCGGCTGTGCCAGGGCCACGTGTTGTGATTCAGTGACCGAGGAGGATCGAAAAAAGGACAAGAACTCAAAAACCCAAAAATAACCAGAGTGGCTGGAACCTTAACGGACTGCATACCTAATACTGACACACAACTAGAAGTACCCGTGGGACGTGCCTACAATGACCTGGTCGCCTCAACACAGCCAGAGAACTAAATATTCTTATAGAGAGAAATATTAAAAAAGCTAATCTGCTTCGGAGTAGTCCCCAAAGATATAGATAGCCCCCCACATGCAAAGACTATGGTGATATAAGAAAACACAATACGTAGCAAGAGAACAGATTCAGCAAAGATGAGGCCAAAACTTTCTGCATAGGAAAGGATAGGAAAGAGCATTGACTGCAGCCGTAAAAATCCTAGTAAATACCAGCACTCCTGATATGAAAAAATACTGAGCCTACACAGGCTCTCCCCCATTATATCAGTACTCTGGTGTTACTGGGATCCAAGTAAAACACTGATATGGAGGACCCTGTGCTACCATGGCAACCATCGGCTCCACGTGATTACGGGTAAGTATGCGTTACTCGCCCCGGGCATTTAAATCGTGCTGTCACATTTTGACAGTGCGATTTAAGGGGTTAACAGGTGTGGGTGAACGGTGGATCCACCTGTGCTTGCGATGCACACATGTCAGCTGTTTACGTCATCTGACATGTGCGGGGATTGCCGCAGGCTCATCGCAGCATCTTGTGGTGATCACCCCTTCATGATTTAAGACGTACCTGAATGTCCTCAGTCAAGAAGAGGTTAAGTCAACATTTCTGCATTACAGAGCAGGTCTCATGCACTGTTCTGTACAGCACAAGTGATAGGATGATCAAAGCTTTACTTCAAGTCATCTAAGGGGACTAGTAAAAAGAATAAAAGTGGGAAAAAAGTTTTTAAAACTATGAAAAAAATACACGTTTGGTATTGCCGAGTTCAGTAATGCAGAATCAATCAAAATATAAAATAAAGTAATCTGATTGATAAAGGATGTAATGAGAAAAAAATTAAAATTTCAGAATTATGTTGTTTTGGTTGCCGCAACAATGCAATAAAATGCAATAAGAAGCAATCAAAAAATTGTATCTACCCCAAAATGGTATAATTAAAAACGTCAGCTCAGGGCTAGAGATGAGCGAACCGGTCGCGGTTCGGCTCGAGGCGGTTCGCCGAACGGAGCTCCCGTTCGAGTTCGGTTCATCGAACGTTCGACGAACCGAACTCGAACTGCATAGGAAACAATGGCAGGCAATCACAAACACATAAAAACACCTAGAAAACACCCGCAAAGGTGTCCAAAAGGTGATAAACAACTCACAACACAACACAAACACATGGGAAAGTGACAAGGACATATACTCATGCGAAAACAAAAGAGCTGGACAAGGAAAAAGAGGAGGACACACAGATATATGAGTATATGCAAGGAAACATCGATGCCATTACTGTGCAACTTGAGCCCTGCTCATTTTAAGCTTCCAATCTGGATAAATTGCCTAAGATTGCCACGTACGCCTTGGGGATCTTGTCTCTTGTCCTGCAGCCAGCGTTCTCTCGGAACCTGTCTTCAGTGCTGCTGGGGGTCTGCTGGCAGATAAGCACACATGTCTGTCCACTGACAATGTGGACATGGCTCTCAGAGAACTTTTCTTCCCCTGGGTCAGCCAGGGGACGGGAAAGGCACGCGTATTTTTGAGAGTGCTTCATGCAAAGCATCTGTTTCATTTTGAAAAGGGGGATCAAGTGATGCCAGTCACATGGGGTGTGTGTGGCCCAATTAGTGGAAACGAGGGAGACTGTGGTTGGAGTCCCCTCGCTGTGTTTCTAAAAGAACCAAGATGAACAAGTCATGGCTCTCAGAGGACTTTTCTTCCCCTGGGTCAGCCAGGGGACGGGAAAGGCACGCGTATTTTTGAGACTGCTTCATGCAAAGCATCTTTTTCTTTTTCAAAAGGGGGGTCAACTGATGCCAGTCAAGTAGGGTGTGTGTGGCCCAATTAGTGGCAACGAGGGAGACTGTGGTTAGAGTCCCCTCGCTGTGTTTCTAAAAGAACCAAGATGAACAAGTCATGGCTCTCAGAGGACTTTTCTTCCCCTGGGTCAGCCAGGGGACGGGAAAGGCACGCGTATTTTTGAGAGTGCTTCATGCAAAGCATCTGTTTCATTTTGAAAAGGAGGATCAAATGATGCCAGTCAAGTGGGGTGTGTGTGGCCCAATTAGTGGAAACGAGGGAGACTGTGGTTGGAGTCCCCTCGCTGTGTTTCTAAAAGAACCAAGATGAACAAGTCATGGCTCTCAGAGGACTTTTCTTCCCCTGGGTCAGCCAGGGGACGGGAAAGGCACGCGTATTTTTGAGAGTGCTTCATGCAAAGCATCTGTTTCATTTTGAAAAGGGGGATCAAGTGATGCCAGTCAAGTGGGGTGTGTGTGGCCCAATTAGTGGAAACGAGGGAGACTGTGGTTGGAGTCCCCTCGCTGTGTTTCTAAAAGAACCAAGATGAACAAGTCATGGCTCTCAGAGGACTTTTCTTCCCCTGGGTCAGCCAGGGGATGGGAAAGGCACGCGTATTTTTAAAAGTGCTTCATGCAAAGCATCTGTTTCATTTTGAAAAGGGGGATCAAGTGATGCTAGTCAAGTGGGGTGTGTGTGGCCCAATTAGTGGAAACGAGGGAGACTGTGGTTGGAGTCCCCTCGCTGTGTTTCTAAAAGAACCAAGATGAACAAGTCATGGCTCTCAGAGGACTTTTCTTCCCCTGGGTCAGCCAGGGGACGGGAAAGGCACGCGTATTTTTGAGAGTGCTTCATGCAAAGCATCTGTTTCATTTTGAAAAGGGGGATCAAGTGATGCCAGTCAAGTTGGGTGTGTGTGGCCCAATTAGTGGAAACGAGGGAGACTGTGGTTGGAGTCCCCTCGCTGTGTTTCTAAAAGAACCAAAATGAACAAATCATGGCTCTCAGAGGACTTTTCTTCCCCTGGGTCAGCCAGGGGACGGGAAAGGCACGTGTATTTTTGAGAGTGCTTCATGCAAATCATCTGTTTCATTTTGAAAAGGGGGATCAAGTGATGCCAGTCAAGTGGGGTGTGTGTGGCCCAATTAGTGGCAACGAGGGAGACTGTGGTTGGAGTCCCCTCGCTGTGTTTCTAAAAGAACCAAGATGAACAAGTCATGGCTCTCAGAGGACTTTTCTTCCCCTGGGTCAGCCAGGGGACGGGAAAGGCACGCGTATTTATGAGAGTGCTTCATGCAAAGCATCTGTTTCATTTTGAAAAGGGGGATCAAGTGATGCCAGTCAAGTGGGGTGTGTGTGGCCCAATTAGTGGCAACGAGGGAGACTGTGGTTGGAGTCCCCTCGCTGTGTTTCTAAAAGAACCAAGATGAACAAGTCATGGCTCTCAGAGGACTTTTCTTCCCCTGGGTCAGCCAGGGGACGGGAAAGGCACGCGTATTTTTGAGAGTGCTTCATGCAAAGCATCTGTTTCATTTTGAAAAGGGGGATCAAGTGATGCCAGTCAAGTGGGGTGTGTGTGGCCCAATTAGTGGAAACGAGGGAGACTGTGGTTGGAGTCCCCTCGCTGTGTTTCTAAAAGAACCAAGATGAACAAGTCATGGCTCTCAGAGGACTTTTCTTCCCCTGGGTCAGCCAGGGGACGGGAAAGGCACGCGTATTTTTGAGAGTGCTTCATGCAAAGCATCTATTTCATTTTGAAAAGGGGGATCAAGTGATGCCAGTCAAGTGGGGTGTGTGTGGCCCAATTAGTGGAAACGAGGGAGACTGTGGTTGGAGTCCCCTCGCTGTGTTTCTAAAAGAACCAAGATGAACAAGTCATGGCTCTCAGAGGACTTTTCTTCCCCTGGGTCAGCCAGGGGACGGGAAAGGCACGCGTATTTTTGAGAGTGCTTCATGCAAAGCATCTTTTTCATCTTGAAAATTGGGTCAACTGATGCCAGTCAAGTGGGGTGTGTGTGGCCCAATTAGTGGCAACGAGGGAGACTGTGGTTGGAGTCCCCTCGCTGTGTTTTACATGATTTTCGAAGGGCATGACATGCCTAAGAGGTTTAGTTTCATCATCTGCAACTTGTTGGCAACAGAAAGGCTACCTTTACACCCTTTTGAGACCGAAGATTTTCGAGACCTTATGCCCATTGCAGTGCCCCAAGAGCCAATGGCCAGTCGTCACTCCTTCTCCAAGAAAGGCGTGCCCGCGCTACCACAGTAGGTCGCACACAACCTCACCGATTCCTTGAGAAACTCTGTGTGTGACAGGGTGCATTTCAACACAGATACTTGGACCAGTAAGCATGGACAGGGGAGTTACATGTTGCTGACTGGGCACTGGGCAACTATGGTGAGAGATGGAGAAGGGTTTGCTGTACAAGTCTTGCCGTCCCCACGACTTGTGTGTCAATCCTTCCTCTGTATGTACAAGTTCCTCCACTGCTTCTGCCTCCTCAACCTCGTGTGGGTCCTCCACCTCGGCCCAAACCCTGTGTGGTCAGGCCACCTTTCCTTGTAACTGCGCCCAAGGAATCCCACACACCTCCTTACTATGCTGGCAGCAGAGCTCAAGGCCATCAGGCGGTCAAATGTTTACTTTGAAATGTAGGGGAAATGTGAGACACCGCTGAGGAATTGTGGACGGTTAGCTCTGGAGAGTGAGACCGAGTTTCATCAATGGTTGTCTCCACTCAACCAGCAGTCAGGGAAGGTCGGGTGCGACAATGATGCAAACCAGTCTGCGACCCTTCTTCAGGGCAATGTGACACACGTGCCTTGTATGGCTCACGTGTTGAACCTGGTTGTCCAGCAATTTTTAAAACACTATCCCGGCCTACATGGCCTTCTGTAGAGGGCACGGTGTAACGCCTGCCTGGATCGACACACTCAGATGGGCTGTAAAGGATAGGCTAGAGGCAAGCCACTCACCAAGCTGGACACCCAGAACCCTGAAACCCTTTAACCCCTATACAGTGATTTGGAATTACACAGGGCCCAAGTTGAGCAATACCCGTGGAAGGCTGCAGTTCCAGAGAATAGTAGTCATGCAGGGTCAAAAACATTAATTGAGGAAGAGGAACAGAATGGGATGGCCAGGACTTAATCAGAAAACAAGCAGAGGTGAAATGCGGATCGGCCAACGAGGTACATAAACAGCAAGCAGGAAACGTAGTCAGGTAACAAGCACACAAACTCATAAAACTGAACTGGGGGTAACAGTAACAAGAGGTTCATAGCTTTGTCTGGCAGTGGTCTGCAGACAGGAGGGGCCTAAAAAAGGGTGTGGTGTCTTCCCATTGGGACCAGAGTACAAATTGATTGAGTGGACTACGTTGGTGACTTAATAGCCGTGTGCGGCAATGATGCAAACCTGTCTGCGGCCCTTCGTCAGGGCAATGTGACACACGGGCCTTGTATGGCTCACGTGTTGAATCTGTTTCTCCAGCAATTTTTAAAATACCATCCCGGCCTACATGGCCTTGTGAAGCGGGCACACTGCTATGTGCTCACTTTCATCCTTCGCACCCAGCAGCTCAACAACTTTCATCGCTCCGGAAGTCTTAGGGTCTGGCAGTTAAACGCCGGAAATGCGATGTTCCGACACGCAGGAATTGGAATCTGCACATGTTGCAGCGTGTGTGGCAGCACCGCAGAGCCCTGCTGAAATACGGTATGACGTATACCCTGGGCTAACTTGATCCAGAGGTGGTGCAGATCACGCTGCTGGAGTGGTGTCAGATCAAGGACCTATGCACCCTTCTACACAGTTTACAAATGTCGACGAAGATGTTTAGCACTGGCAATGCCATTCTCAGCGTGACAATTCTGGTCATCTACATGATGGAGCACACTATAAGCATTATTCGGAGTCAGGTATTGGTCCAAGAGGAAGGTGAGGAAGTACAGGAGGAGTCATATGCAGAAGGGATAATAAGATCTACAAGGTCCATAAGGTAAGCGGCACCTTTGCAGCAGTTATGGTGGGGGATAGGGATTAACAAGGGCGCATAGTATCAGCAAAAATTGTTGAAGAAGGTGCAGGAGCCATGAAGAAATGGAGGACGAACTTGCGATGGGCATGGATGACTCAGCAGATGAGTGAGAGCTTGCTCACATTTCGGTTGTGCGAGGTTGGGTGGAGAGGGCAGAGGAAGGAGGCACGATTCTCACCTCTCTGCCACCAACACACCAAGGACTTGGTCCTCCTGGATGCACAAGACACATGAGCGTCTTCTTGCTGCACTACCTACAACATGACCCTCGGATTGTACGAATTCGAAGTAATGCTAACTACTGGGTTGCCACACTGTTAGATCCCCGGTACAAGACAAAATTTGGCGAAATAATTCCTGCCATAGAAAGGGACGCACATATACAGGAGTATCTTCAGAAGGTGGTACGCAATCTTAGATCTGCTTTTCCACTAAACACCAGTGCTGCACAGAGTGAATCTCAACGCTTTGTCATGGATAGGAGGAAATGGTCTTTTACTTGTCCACATCTGAGGGACCGAGGGCTGGCTGCTGTGCTGAGATGGCATTGAGTACGGTGTCCCTGCAGAGTTGCACTTTTGGTCATATACAAAATGAGTTGAAAAAGGACAGATGCTGGTGGAAAGGGGAACAGGTGTGTTGGAAAGGGGAAAAAAGTTTTGGTCCGTGGGTTTGGTGGTTAAGCAAAAGTAACATTTGATGAAGAAACACCATCTGTTACGGTGGGACTGGCAGATTTGGATAAGGTGGTATATACTATGTTACCGCTATATAACGAAAATTAATAAGAAAAGAAAGATAAAGGTATATATCCCCATCAGCAGTCAGTGTCCACCGTGCTCCCAGATGGAAAATGAGAGGTTGGCAACTGGAGGGTTAGGTGGAGGATACAGAGCTGTGTGGCTATGAAACTAATAGTAGCCTGAACCAAGTTAGACGCCACTCGGATCTTGAGACTGGGAGCCCTGTTAGCGTCACATGGTCCACACACCCACCCAGCCCAGGAACTCCCTGTTAACATCACAGGGGCCATTCAGTACGCTGACCGTGTGCATTGGGGCCACACCTGTGGACAGCAGGCGCATCAGCAGCAGCAGGCCTGTTAATGCCACTGGGCTGCACAAGCAGGACTTTTAGGACAGGACCTGGTCTTAACCGTTCTGCGTTACCAACTGTGGTGGCGGCCTGCATCGACGCCCTATCCCTACCTTCCTCTGGCCTAAAGCCGCAATGGGTTCAACACATGGAGGTGTGCTCTTTCAGAGCATAATAGAAGACTGTGCACCTCCTTGTTGTCTCCAGCCCCTTTTATAACCTGGGTCCGCCCCAAACCAGGGTGGACCACAATGCACCTCCTGGAGACAAAAGCAGAGTGATACGTCATGAGTAGCATAACTAGCGTCCTATTTGGAACCGCAACTTCAATGATGACCTCATGGCTGTCATGACCCAAACACCTCACCAGTCATCGTCTGACCATCAATAATGAGGTGACAAGTCATAGGGGCGGGCCTCTGCAAGCCATTTGGGAGTGGCCTGGCCACATCGTCAGGACACCTGATGCCCTGTGGTCTAAATGGGCCCCCCACATCAGGGGCAGGGCCAAAGAGTTCATTACCGGACCTAGTTTCTGATGCAGTAAGTGCCTGACCATGGTCAGTTGCATGAAATACAGTCTCTGAAAAAAGACTATCAGCTTTAGCATGGTGTCTAGGCACAACACAGGACTTAGACCCGGCACGGAGTGCAAGTACCTGTGCAAAGAGGCTTTTCGCACTAAGTGTGGGAGCATGCGCTGTAGCCCGAAATGAAGACTTAGCCTCAAGAATGGCACAGTCAGGCTGAGCATACTCACTAGGCGAAACACTGGGGTTAGGCTGCGGCTGGGGTAAATCGGCACACGCATGCGCACTAGTTGCCTCTCCACACTTAGACGTGGAGGAGAAAGCAGCCAGCTGGACAACCCGAGGCACAGGCCTAAATGTCAGCTGATGCCTGGGCGCAACTGAAACCGCAGCAGGCTACTTGCGTTTAAGGCGTCACCGTTTTGTAACAACAAATAACATCAAAAAGAACAGGTGTACTTCTTCCCATGGATAATCTTATATGATCCCTTTTTTCATGGACACGACCATCGCTAACAAATGTAGATGAGGCCAAAACAGCAGCTGCTTCAATGGACCTGAAGTGCTCCATAAAGTGGCCTCTCCTCCAACCCAATTTCAAGATCCCAAATACTCCATTCCTCTGTGGTGTCAATCCAATCGCACTTGCTTCCTAACAGCTCTCAAGTTTCCACCAGCCCTGCTGAGTATGGGGTAACAGAGATGGTTGAGTTTGCATAGCTGTTCAGTCGCACTATAGCCTGGGAATCAGAGGTCTGCTCCAAAGCTGCAATGAGTACAGACAAGGAAGTTATTATTATTTTTATTATTATTGATTTATAGAGCACCATTGATTCCATGGTGCTGTACATGAGAAGGGGGTTACATACAGAATACATATACAAGTAACTATAGACAGACTGGTACAGAGGGAAGAGGGCCCTGCCCTTGCGGGATTACATTCTAAAGGATTTTTGGGAGGAGACAGTAGGAGTGGTTTAGGTTGAGCGTCAAGTATATATGGTGGTGGTGTCATTGAAGGTTATAGTCATTTCTGAACAGATGAGTTTTCAGATTCAGTTTGAAGCTTGCGGGTGTAGCAGATAATCTGACGTGTTGAGGTAGCGAGTTCCATGAGACAGGGGAAATGATCTGTGCAGATGGCCAGAAGCTTTGTGAGTGGGATACAGGCCCCGATGAAGAAGGTGCTGAGCCTAATCTACACCCTCATTTCCAAAAAGTAAATCCTCCTGGTGGAGACAATGGGGAACATGATGAGGAGCACAGATACCTGATTGGAATGACAACTTTACTATTCGGTCAGGGCAGGAAGAGGTTGTCTCGGAGGACTCAGGACGAGGGGAATGAAAACTCACAGGGTTATTGATGAGGTTGGAGACCACACTTACTGTCAAACCAAAGTCAGCCAGTCGATGAAGTCAGCAGAGGAGGTGGAGGAGGATGCTACTGACGACGAGGTTACGTTGCGTCTTCCTGGCCAGAGACAAAGTACTGGAAGCACGTCAACAACTGAATCCTGGACCACAACTTTGACTCTGAGCAGAAGTCGTGTTGGCTATGCAGGTCGCATGGGCTGTAATCTTTTCCTAGCCTGTGAATTTTTGGACATCGCAAAGGATCACCCAAGTCATGGAATCTGTAAGATTTGTCAACAATCTGTAAGTAGAAGGCAAAAACTCACACTTTTGAGTACTTCCTCCATGAAGTATCACATGGATATGAATTGACAGAGTGAAGGTGTATTGCTCAGCTTTAGCAACTGTCAACGCAATATGCTTATTTGCCGTTCATTGCATGTATTGTTGCAGACTACACACAAGGGGCTGCTGTTTTTTTGGATCTGCCTTTGGTCACTATAGCAATATAAAATTGCTCTTCAGGTGTGGACTTTGAGATGCTGTCTATGAACAGAAGGAAAAGCTAAAGGTGTGTGTTACAGCAAGGAGCCACCGCGGAAACAGTTTGTTCAATTGTGAGGGGAGTTGTGTTGTACTTTGATGATGAGCACTGTAACGTCAGTGAGCAGCATCCTGTGCCACAGACCAACATTCTTACGGTGCTGTCTATACTGTTTACCGTGAGAGGAGCGTAAAGTCTGTATTTCTGGCAACTGGACATCACAGTACCCGGGTACGGTAGGCTGTGCCCAGACAATAATACGGGCACGCAACACTTTGTTTTATTAGCAAAATACATATCTGTTCTGGGTAGGCCGACTATATAGACAATAAGACTTGCTGCCTCTGCACTGTCAAATTGTCACGTACAGTTTAAATCATAGAGGGACAGCAACACATGTTTGCATTGACTGTTGCTTTTCAAGATTTCCATGACTGTGTTGCAGAGCTGTGTGGTTAGCATTCACACTGTTATCATCTGCATTATCTGTGAGGCTTCAGCTAACAAGGGTATTCAGGGGGGGTAATGTGTTTTGTCTATGTTTAGGTAGATAACTTGGAAGCTCTTGTGATGCGCCACTGGTAAGTCGTGTTCGCACACACACACACACACACACACACACACACACACGCACAAACATACAATTACTGCTACACAGGGGGATTAGCAGGTAGTAGGCAACAGAATAGATTGTTCAATTATTTAAATTGTATGCATGGTTCTTATTGTTTGTTTTGGTAAAGTTAAACAATCATTTATCAACCCAACTGCCTAGAGTCCTTTTCCTGTTGCCTGGTTTTGCTGCATACTGGGGAGCCCACCCTGTACACGACTTAAAATGAAGCATGAGTCGCAATGTGAATTTCACTGTGCTACAATGCGGCTTAGCGTGCCTGTGCAACCACTGCCTGCCCCATCAAGTGCATCTGCGTGCTCTTCATCCTCTGTGACTGTGGGGACAGCAGTCACACATGGTTTTTCACACTGAACTTTCACTCCTTTACCCGCAAGAGGGAGTGTGATTGGCAGGTCATCACTTCTTTTGGATGTGGAAACAGAAGGTATTGTTGAGCTGTCAGACATCGAGAGAACCATCATTGGATGCAGGCTACATTATATCCACGCCTGCACCTTCGTCACAGATTGGCTGGACTACCTGCAGTTAATAATTGCATTCCAGAAATGGAAAGGAGTGTAGAATGCACATGTGTTGTACCTTGCTTGGCAGCAAAGGAACACTAACTTAGTATTCCAGACAATTTTAGGATGGCAGAAAAAGAGTCAGCTCTTTGGGCAAATTAAATAGCGTGGCAAAAGTGGACAGATGGGTACAGTGGTCGTGTTCTGTGGGTACCAGGACAGTAAAAGAAGCCTCACTTTCTATCCCTCCTAATGATCAAATGCCGCAAGGAATTCCCTGAGTTTGCTATAAAATTAGCATAGCAAAATGTGCATGAGGGTAGAATGCATAGGGGCTTGAGATTGCTTGGCACAAGTGGCACAATAAAGGAGTCCAACAGCCATTTTTTGTATGCCACTAAGTTGCAGTATTTTTTGCTATCATTATAGCTTATTAAAAACAGAGCAGGAGGGTGTCCTGCACAGGTGATAGAAATAGCTTTGCACCAGTGGGGCACTAATGGAATACAACAGCCAGTTCTTGTATGCCACTAAATGGCAGCATTTTTTGCTATTGATATAGCTTATTAAAAACAGAGCAGGAGGGTGTCATGCAGAGGTGCTAGAAATAGCTTGGCACCAGGGGACAATATTGAAATACAACAGCCAGTTCTTGTATGCCACTAAATGGCAGCATTTTTTTGCTATTATTATAGCTTATTAAAAACAGAGCAGGAGGGTGTCATGCAGAGGTGCTGCACATACCTTGGCACCAGTGGGGCACTAATGGAGTACAACAGCCACTTCTTGTATGCCACTAAGTTTACTCAATTTTTGGTATTATAATGTATTAGTAACAATGAGTTTGAGTGTGCAATGCAGGCAGACGTGCTGCTAATATCTTTGCACTAGTGGGACGATACAGAAGTCCAACAGCCACGTTTAGGATGCCACTAGGTTCACTGAGTGTTTGCTAGTATAATGGCTTAGTAACAATGAGTTTGAGTGTGCAATGCAGGCAGACGTGCTGCAAATATCTTTGCACTAGTGGGATGATACAGAAGTCCAATAGCCACGTTTAGGATGCCACTAGGTACACTGAGTGTTTGCTAGTATAATGGCTTAGTAACAATGAGTTTGAGTGTGCAATGCAGGCAGACATGCTGCAAATATCTTTGCACTAGTGCGACGATACAGAAGTGCAATAGCCACGTTTAGGATGCCACTAAGTTCAGTGAGTGTTTGCTAGTATAATGGCTTAGTAACAATGAGTTTGAGTGTGCAATGCAGGCAGACGTACTGCAAATATCTTTGCACTAGTGGGACGATATAGAAGTCCAATAGCCACGTTTAGGATGCCACTAAGTTCACTGAGTGTTTGCTAGTATAATGGCTTAGTAACAATGAGTTTGAGTGTGCAATGCAGGCAGACGTGCTGCAAATATCCTTGCACTAGTGGGACGATACAGAAGTCCAACAGCCACGTTTAGGATGCCACTAGGTTCACTGAGTGTTTGCTAGTATAATGGCTTAGTAACTATCACTTTGAGTGTGCAATGCAGGCAGAGGTGCTGCAAATATCTGTGCACTACTGGGACTATACAGAAGTCCAATAGCCACGATTAGGATGCCACTAGGTACACTCAGTGTTTGCTAGTATAATGGCTTAGTAACAATGAGTTTGAGTGTGCAATGCAGGCAGACGTGCTGCAAATATCTTTGCACTAGTGGGACGATACAGAAGTCCAATAGCCACGTTTAGGATGCCACTAAGTTCACTGAGTGTTTGCTAGTATAATGGCTTAGTAACATTGAGTTTGAGTGTGCAATGCAGGCAGACGTGCTGCAAATATCTTTGCACTAGTGGGACTATACAGAAGTCCAATAGCCACGTTTAGGATGCCACTAAGTTCACTGAGTGTTTGCTAGTATAATGGCTTAGTAACAATGAGTTTGAGTGTGCAATGCAGGCAGACGTGCTGCAAATATCTGTGCACTACTGGGACTATACAGAAGTCCAATAGCCACGTTTAGGATGCCACTAAGTTCACTGAGTGTTTGCTGGTATAATTTCTTAGTAACAATGAGTTTGAGTGTGGAATGCAGGCAGACGTGCTGCAAATATCCTTGCACTAGTGGGACGATACAGAAGTCCGACAGCTTGTTTATGATGCCACTAGGTTCACTAAGTGTTTGCTAGTATAACGGCTTAGTAACTATCAGTTTGAGTGTGCAATGCAGGCAGACGTGCTGCAAATATTTGTGCACTACTGGGACTATACAGAAGTCCAATAGCCACGTTTAGGATGCCACTAAGTTCACTCAGTGTTTGCTAGTATAATGGCTTAGTAACAATGAGTTTGAGTGTGCAATGCAGGCAGACGTGCTGCAAATATCTGTGCACTACTGGGACTATACAGAAGTCTAATAGCCACGTTTAGGATGACACTAGGTACACTCAGTGTTTGCTAGTATAATGGCTTAGTTATAATGAGTTTGAGTGTGCAATGCAGGCAGACGTGCTGCAAATATCTTTGCACTAGTGGGACGATACAGAAGTCCAACAGCCACGTTTAGGATGCCACTAGGTACACTCAGTGTTTGCTAGTATAATGGCTTAGTTATAATGAGTTTGAGTGTGCAATGCAGGCAGAGGTGCTGCAAATATCTGTACACTACTGGGACTATACAGAAGTCCAATAGCCACGTTTAGGATGACACTAGGTACACTCAGTGTTTGCTAGTATAATGGCCTAGTAACTATCAGTTTGAGTGTGCAATGCAGGCAGACGTGCTGCAAATATCTTTGCACTACTGGGACGATACAGAAGTCCAATAGCCACGTTTAGGATGCCACTAAGTTCACTGAGTGTTTGCTAGTATAATGGCTTAGTAACAATGAGTTTGAGTGTGCAATGCAGGCAGACGTGCTGCAAATATCTTTGCACTAGTTGGACGATATAGAAGTCCAACAGCCACGTTTAGGATGCCACTAGGTACACTCAGTGTTTGCTAGTATAATGGCTTAGTTATAATGAGTTTGAGTGTGCAATGCAGGCAGAGGTGCTGCAAATATCTGTGCACTACTGGGACTATACAGAAGTCCAATAGCCACGTTTAGGATGCCACTAGGTACACTCAGTGTTTGCTAGTATAATGGCTTAGTTATAATGAGTTGGAGTGTGCAGAGGACAGGAGGGTACAGTGCCAGGGTTGTGGGGCTCTGGGTAGAGGAATGGAAGCCTGCCTTTCTATTCCCTCCTAATGGGGAAATGCAGCGACGAAATCCCTGACCTTAGCTACACAGACGCTGTCTCTGTTTTCAGGACCTGTCACCTATGGCTCTCACCCTGCCGGTACGAGCCCTTAAAAGGACTGATAGAAAGTGCTCTCCCTAAGCTGTCCAGCGCTGTGTATGGAGCGCATACAGCAGTATCGGCGATAGGAGCTGCGCCAGTGATGTCTGACACCAAGGATGCAGAAGCCAGATAATGGCGTGCTGGAGGAAAATGTCCGGTTTTATAATGCAGGGACATGTGACATGGACATCCTATCACACATGTCGTTGCTTCTATCGCTAAAAGTCCACTTAGCTTTGTGTGTGTATGGGATTGGCTGACATGCTGGCCCTCCCCACTACACGCGCGCGCTTAGGGAAGGAAGACAAGGAAAAAAAAAAATGACGATCGCCATTATACAAACAGCAGTGATCTGAAGGCGCTGTTCACGCACACTATACACTGAAATTTCATAATAGTGTGAGTCACAGAGTGACTTACACTATTACAGCGGAAGGCCAGCTAGGAATTAGCTGTTTTTTTGCTGCTAGAACCGTTCTCGAACGTATCTAGAACTATCGAGCTTTTGCAAAAAGCTCGAGTTCTAGTTAGATCTAGAACAGACCCCAAAATCACTCGAGCCGCGAACTGGAGCACCACGAACCTAGAACCGCGCTCAACTCTACTCAGGGCACAAAAAAATAAGCCATCACACAGCCCTAGAGCCTGAAAAATGAAAATGTTATGGGTCTTAGAAAATGGCACTAAAAACACCATTTTTTTTTTTTTTTTACAAATTTCTATAAAAAAATGTACCACTTAAATAAAAAAATAAAAAAAATTAACCATATATTGAACGTGGTAAATAAATCAAAAAAAACCCACCCAAACTGGAATTAAACTTTTTTTCCTTAATTTCACCGCAGTTAGAATTTTTGTTTCCATTTTCCACTAAATTCTGTGCCAGAATGAGTGGTGTCATTCAAAATTACAACTCGTCTGACAAAAAACAAGTCATCACATGATTATATTGATGGAAAAAAACATAAAAAGTTATGTCAAAAAAATTAAAACTGACCACACTTCCTAAAAATGAAGCAAGTGTGAACAGGTGCAAACTGGTGTGTCTGTTTCATACACAAATCAAAGAATATAGCAGCACACTGTATGCCATAAGGTGTACGGAAACATTAAATATGTGATATTTGAGCTGTTTTTCTTCCATTTAGAATATACGTATAACATAAAATTACTTAGGAGAAGAAGTGACCAATTCGTGACCCTATCCATTTGTATTAGACATGTCTCTCCCAGGCCAAAAACCTACAAATTTAAAGGGCAGATAAGATCTATTGCGAATTAAGACTTGTCTGCATTTGAGGTAAGATAATAGACCATTTCTTCTAAATCTGAAAACGTCTTACTCAGTTCTATTATTTGCAATAGTATAATAGCCTATAAATGTTTTTCTAAATGCTTGGTATCATCCTTAGAATTAGACCTCAAAGATATAATTTTAAGTTAATTGCAGTTAAACTTGTTTCTACTATCTTAAGTGGCATTTTATTGAACATATTTTGGCTGCATACACTGACTTTCAATAGTATCCGGAATATGAATCTACGAATATTATCACTTACAGCTAATAAAGTGCCCTAAGTCTGGCACACTGATGGCTGCTTCAGTTAGAAAATAAAGCAATTTTATTCTTTCTAAACTAGTCTCTTTTATGTTGTTCTATACATTGTTCTTATTTATGAGAGTCAGTCGGTACAAAGCAGACAAAAATTGATTTTTTTAAAAGATTAATCATTTGATGTACTTTTACTAATTACTTTGTCATTTCCCACTTCCTTTGGTCTATAAACAGCACAGCGATCCCTGTTACTGCATAAAAAATATTGCAGAATTAGCACTACCTTCAACTTATTAACAGTTCCAAATAGTGTTGTTAACGACATTTTGCTGAAAATAAATCATCTGTTTATTTAGTTTATTTCAAAGTTAAACTTTTCTTTTTTTATGTGTTTTTATGTGTTTTTCTACTTGGGCTTTAATTGATGGCACTACACAAATTACAATTGAATTCTAGACCAATGTGATCAGGAAAGATATTACTAATCAATGACAACAAAACCTGTTGGTGGGCTAAAAATGTATTTTGTATTAGTCTTAATGGGTTTTCCACTACTTTTTGACCCCCTTGCCATATATCATAGTTCAATACTTTTTATAATATTACTTGCATTAGATGTATAGCTACTATGAGCGCAGCTCAGCAGGGATCATATAGTACAGGATTGTAATGAAGATTCTTATTCCTCCTCTTTTATGTCCAATACTTCCTTTTCCAGCACAAAAATTGGACCAGTTGAAAGGAAATTGTCACAGGGCTCCTGATGGTGGGTGTGGACAATAAGGAGTGAGCTAAAGTTCCATTAGTCAGCTTCACACAAACTGAGCTGACAACTTTATTCAGCAGTAACAGCAGGGTCCAGCACCTTTGATAATGAAGTGCTGGGTTCTGCATTTCAAAATCAAAGGGTTTAGGTAATCCAATAACTGACAGGAAGAGCTGAAAAGCGCTTGAATTTGCATAAAAAACACAGTGACAGGGATTGGTTTGCAATTGCCAGATGGGCTGCAACCTATCCTAGGCTGCTCTGACATTTGGTATCTCCCAATAATTTTAGCAGGATAGGAGGAAACAGAAACCACAAAATAAGGTCTTGTCTGTGAGATATTGTGAACATGCAATTTAAGTTTTGGGCACCTGGAGAAGTAAGGTTAGACACAAACCCTAGGAAAAATCTTTGAAAAACAGCTACTGCGGCTCCCAGTATCAAGGATACTTTGTCATAGCCAGTAGGAGTGGAAATGGTTGATTACCATGTAACCAAAGGGTTGATAATCACATCACACGTGATGGGATGATCCTGATAAAAGAGGTTACTCTGAAACACGTAGAAGAAAGTCCCATATTGAAGATCCATCATTCATCTTTATTGCACAGCACTGCAGCAATTAATCCTTTCCACTTCTACTGAATATGATCAAGGCAAACATTGGATCTACAGCTACAAAAAACAAGTGTAATGCTCTCCGCTGAAGATGGTAAAGCAGTGAGCTGAAGTGGACCCACTGGGCCCTTCAGTGGGAAGGTCTTGACTAGGTGCCCACCACAAGGCAAACACTAGGTGACACACCCATGGCAGTGACCAGGACTGTGGCAGGTGACCCCAGGACAAGGATGGACACAGATGCAAATAGGATAAATCTCTAGTGTAGACAGGAAGAACTTGGATAGCTGAGGAAAGTAGCATGGCCAGGATGACAGGTACAGTCACTAGTATAGACAGGAACCTCCAGGATGGCTGTGGCAGGTAGCATGGCCAAAACAGACTTGCATAGTCACTAGTATAAATAGGAACTACCGGGACAGCTGAGGCAGACAGCATGGCCAAGGCAGACAGCCACAGTCACTAGTTTAGACAGGGACCACCATGAAGTCAGAGGTAGATGGCATGGAAATTGTCACTAGTAAAGCTTGAACCACTGGAGTAGCTGAGACAAGTGGAACAGCAAGGAAGGACAGACACCAAGGTACCCTCAGGTCTGGGAGACAGGCATTGACACAGTACACTATAACTGAAAGCACAGCGGCTAAGGGGACCTGACAACTAGCTGGCTAGGGAACAAACCACTAATGAATTAATCATGTTGATCAGGCACCTCCCCTAGTGGGAGAGTGCCTTAAGCACCAAGTTCCTCTCAGTGATAGGCTGGAAAGAAGTTCCAGGGAATGACGCACTGGCCCTTTAAGTGAAGAGCAGTGGTGCACATGCACATTCTAGGAGCACTCACCGAGGGCCTGTACGGTGTGCACAGGTCCCGGGGAAAGAAGCAGGAAACACCCATAATGAGGACTATGGGGAAGCAATGCACCGTAGTGTGAGCTGGCCACAATGGTGAGTGACTGGGCATCCTTGCAGGCAGAGGGCGATTGGTGCAGGGGCACCATCGCTACAGTACCCCTCTTACGCCCCCTTTTCACCAAGCCAATAAAAGGTCTCTTCTCTGGAATGATGTCCTCAGAGTTGATGGAAGAAGAGATGGCTCGTGGAAGGGGTAGACTGAATGACCTTTGTTTAGGAGAACTAATCACATTGACCTCCACTAGTGGGAGAGTGCCTTAAGTACCCAGTTCCCCTCAGCAATAGACTGAGAGGCTCTTCCAAGAAATGACTGGCTGTCCTTTTAAGAGAAGGGCAATGATGTGCGCACATAGCCTAGAATCCATCCCAGAGGACCTGTGCAGTGCACAGAGGTTCTGAAGGGGGAAGCCAAGAACACTCATGAGGTGGAACACGGGGAAGCCAGGCAGCGTAGTGTGGGCCGGCCGTGGTGGTGAGTGAGTTGGCATTACTATAGAAGGGAGAGAGAGGCATACAGGGATTCTGACACTAAACCAAGTGATGCTATCTGCATGATAAAAGGTTTATATTACTATAATCGGAGTAAAGATGCATTTTGTGGCACATAATATGATTGATGAATAGAAAAATAAAACAAGTTAGGGTAGTGAATAACTTCTTTAAAAAAGTTTAGAGAGATAACATCTGAGATGGTAATTTTGAACTTTTGCTTTTTTGGTCTTGGATTAACATGATAGGATTAGAGATGAGCGAGCCTCTGAAGGCTCGAGTTCAGTTTGGTTTGTCAAACTGAGGCTCCGTTCGAGTTCAGTTCGACGAACCGTTCGACGAACCTCTTGAACCCCATTGAAAACAATGGGAGGCAAACACAAACATAAAAACACATAGAAAACACCTTCAAAGGTGTCCAAAAGGTTCCAAACAACTTCCAACACACCACAAACACATGGGAAAGTGACAAGGACATATACTCATGCGAAAACAAAACAGCTAAATGAGGAAAAAGAGGAGGAGACACAGATAAAGGCATGTCATGCCCTTCTAAAATCATGTAAAACACATCAAGGGTACTCCAAGCTGAGTCTCCTTTTTTCCAAAATTTGGGCCCCACAGACCACTTCAGTGGCATCACTTGTGCCCCAGTTGCAAACTAGCTGTGTTGATTAGCATCAAGCACATTCAAAAATATGCCAGCCTTAACTGTCCCCAGGATCACACCGGGGTAGGTAGCAAAGTCTTTGCTGAACCATGACTTGTTCATTTTGGCTCATTTTTAAAAACACAGCAAGGGAACTCCAAGCAGAGTCTCCCATTCTTCCGAAAATTGGGCCACACACACCACTACAGTGGCATCAGTTGTTCCCCAGTTGCAAACTTGACAGGTTGATTTGCATCAAGCACATTCCAAAATACACCAGCTTTTACTCTCCCCACGATGACACAGGGGTAGTAAAGTCCTTGCGGATACATGACTTGTTCATCTTGATGAACGTTAGTCTGTCCACATTGTCACTGGACAGACGCGTGCGCTTATCTGTCAGCACACACTCAGCAGCACTAAAGACACATTCAGAGACAACGCTGGCTGTGGGACACGACAAGACCTCCAAGGCATAAGTGGCGAGCTCAGGCTATTTTTCAAGATTGGAAGCTCAAAATGAGCAAGGCTCCAGTTGCAAAGTCATGGCATAGATGTTCATTTGAAGATACCCCTGTATCATCCTCTCCAGCCATTGACTATGTGTCAGACTTCTTGTCTCTTGTGGCCTTGCATTGGATGGTCTAAAAAAAATTATGAAATGATTCCATAAAATTGCTGGTACCAGCAACAGATACGGTGTTGCTGGTATGGTTTGACTGATAATGACAAGACAAGTCCCATGCTTGGCAAGTTACAACTGGGAGATTCACTCCGTGCACCACTGGTGTTTGGTGGAAAAGCCGAGCTAAGATTGAGTAACAGCTTCTGCTGATACTCCTGCATAGGTGCGTCCCTTTCTATGGCTGGAATTATTTCGCCAAATTTGGACTTGTACCGGGGATCTAATAGTGTGGAAACCCAGTAGTCATGATTACTTTTAATTTGGACAATCCGAGGGTCATGTTGTAGGTAGTGCAGCAAGAAGGCGCTCATGTGTCTTGCGCATCCCTCATCTGCTGAGTCTTCCATGCCCATCGAGAGTTCGTCCTCCATTTCTTCCTGGTCTCCTGCACCTTCCTCAACATTTTGGCTGCTACCATGCGCCCTTATTAATCTCTCTCCGCAACTGTCCCATGCCTGCCGCCTTGGTGATGCTGAACGTCTGGACCTTGTAGATGTTGGTATCCCTTGCGCATATGAATCCTTCTGTACTTCCTCCCCTTCCTTTTGTCCCACACCCTGACTCCGAATAGTGTTTAGCGTGTGCTCCAGCATGTAAATGACTGGAATTGTCATGCTGATAATGGCATTGTCAGCGCTAAATATATTCGTCGCCATGTTGAAACTGTGCAGAAGGGTGCATAGGTCCTTGATCTGAAACCACTCCAGCAGTGTGATCTGCCCCACCTCTGCATCTCATTGGCCCAGGCTATACGTCATAACGTATTGCACTAGGGCTCTGCGGTGCTGCCACAGCCGCTGCAACATGTGGAGAGTCAAATTCCAGCATGTCAGCACTATAGTTGAGTGATGTTTGAAGTGCGAGGTTCGCCAATTTCATGTTTGAGTGATTTTGGGGGGTGCTCGAGATCGAACTCAAACATGAGCTTTTTGCTAAAAGCTCAATAGCATGAGTTACGTTCGATAATGGTTCGATCAGCAAAAAGCCTAGCTAGTTGCTAGCTGGCTTTTCACTGTAATAGTGTGTGCCACTGTGATTCACGCTATTATCAAATTTCAGCGTATAGTGTGTGGGGGGGACGCGGTTTAGATCTGTGGTGCTGAGAGAATGCCGATCGCCATTTTTTTTTTCCTAAGCGCGCATGCAGTGGGGCGGGCAAGGATGTCAGCCAATCACAGACACACACACAGCTAAGTGGATTTTTGCCAGACAAGCAAGGGCATGTGTCATAGGCTGTGAATGTCACATATCCTTGCCTTATAAAATACGGTCATTTTCCCTGTCACCGCCATTATCTGCCTTCGGCGTGTGGGTGACAGTCACTGCTCACGCTGCTGCCGCCAATCCTGCTGTTTGCGCTATAGACATAGTGCAAGCTACACAGCGCTGTAGGAATTAGGGACTGTTTGTTATTTCAGCCCTTTTCAGGGCTGATTTCCAGGCGTTCATAGCCATAGCTGCTAGGCAGGTCCATGGAAACGCTGTGTACAACTTTAGATAACAGCGTCTGTGTACCTCAGCTCAGGGAATTCCTTGCTGCATTTAATCATTAGGAGGGATAGAAAGTGAGGCTTCCTTTCCTGTCCTGGTACCCACAGAACCTGGGTACTGTACCCACCTGCCCAGTTTTGCCACGCTATTTTATTTGCCCAAGAGCTGACACTTTTTCTGCCATCCTAAAAGTGTCTGGAATACTACGTTAGTGTTCCTTTCCTGTCCACTGACCCACAGAACCCGGGCACTGTACCCACCTGCACACTTTTGCCATGCTATTTTATTTGCAAACTGTGCTGTCACTGTTAGGGGCATACAAAAATTATCTGTGATAGTCAGTGTTGGTTCTTCAGCTGTCTATAAAGCTAGACCACCTCTGCTTTGTACACACCTGTCCATTTTTGATACGGAATTCTAATTGCAAACTGTGCTGCCACTGTTAGTGGCATACTAAAATTGTCTGTGATAGTCAGTGTTTGTTCTTCAGCTGTCTATAAAGCTAGAACACCTCTGCATTCTACACACCTGTCCATTTTTGATACGCAATTCTAATTGCAAACTGCGCTGCCACTGTTAGGGGCATACTAAAATTGTCTGTAATAGTCAGAGTTGGTTCTTCAGCTGTCAATAAAGCTATACCACCTCTGCAATCTACACCACCTCTCAATTTTTGCATCTACATTTTAAGTCTTCCAGAAAAAGTAAGATGTCTACTACTTTCCGTGGACAATCCGATGTGCTCCCTTTTTTACAGACCCGAACAACTGTAAGAAAGGCAGATGATGCACAAAAAAGAACATGCTTGAATGAATCTCAACTGCTCCAACAAGTGCCCTCTCCTCCACCTCAACTTCAACATCCAAAAAACAACGGTCCTCTGAGTTGTCATCCCAATCACACTTGCTTTCTCCCAGCTCTCAAGTCTCCACCCGCCCTGCACAGTATGGTGTAACAAAGAAGTCTGAGTCTGCAGAGCTGTTCAATCAAACTATAGCCTGGGAATCAGAGGTCTGCTCCCAAGCTACAGTGAGTACAGACCAGTAAATGGTCTGCAGTGATGCCCAGAAGCTTTGTGACTCAGATTCTGGCCCTGATGACCAAGTTTCTGAGCATAATGTACACCCTCATTCCCAAACTGTAACACCTATTGGCGGAGACAATGAGGAACATACTGATGATGATGAGAAGCAGATACCTGATTGGGATGACAACTTAACTATTCAAAAGACTGACCTGCACATCCTACAAGTGTGTATAGGGGCCAGCTGAAAAAACCTAGCAAATACAAAATGGATACAGCCGCACACTAAATGCCATCAATGTATAAGGGAACTCTGGTACTGCATTACTGCTATATGAAAAAATGAGATTTTTAGTTTATGAATTGGCCAATGCATGTAAGCCCGGACACCAAACGGCAAGGTAAATCTCAATATTCCGGGTTCCTAACTAAAATGCCACTATCTAGGTTAAAAACATCCATGCCTGGGCAGCTAAACTAAAAATCTAACTTGAAATGCCACTATCTGGACTAACCTCCATGTCTGGGCAGCTAGGACTCCTGGTATAAGGATTGTGAACAGGAAGAGGTTAGGTCTAAGGGCGAGGGGAATGCAAACACAACGCTTGATGATGAAGTTCTAGATCCCACTTACTGTCAACCCACAGTCAGGCACTCGAGGAGGTCACCAGAGGCGGTGAAGGAGGGTGCAACTAACAACGAAGTTACCTTGCGTCTTCCTGGACAGAGTCGGAGTACTGGAAGCACGTCTACAACTGCACCCCCAGCCACAACTCTATCTCTGAGCACAAGTCGCATGGCCTCTAAGCCTTGCCTAGCCTGGTCTTTTTTTGGCCTTGCAAAGGATCTCATAAATCATGTGATCTGTAAAATTTGTCGGCAATCTATAAGTAGAGACCAAAAACTCACCAGTTTGACAACTTCTTCCATGAATCGTCACATGAATAAGAAGCATAAGTCCCAGTGGGAAGCTCACCGTGCTGCAATGCAGCCTAGCGGAGCGGGCCAAACACCGTCTGCCTCTTCAAGTTCCTCCGCGCGCTATTCATCTTCTATGACTGTGGGGACAGCTGTCACTACTGGTTTTCCACGCAGACCTTCCACCACTTTAACCGCAACAGGCAGTTTGCTTGGTAGGTCGTCAGTTGGTTTGGAAGGGGAAACAAGTGCTGGTGTACAGCTCTCTCAGACATCAAGAACACCAACTCTGAATGAAGGCAACTTCATGTCTCCGCCTGCACTTTCCCCACAGACCTGCATTTTTCCAGGGACACCCTACTCACCACCGTCTCCACATAGCAGCCAGAACTCTGTCCCTCAGATGTGGACAAATAAAAGGCCATTTCCTCCGAGCCATGACAAAGCTAAGAGGTTGACTTTATCCCTCTGTAAGCTCTTGCCTACCTAAATGCTGCCTTTCCGCCTGGTGGACAGGATTTTCGAGACCTTATGTCCATCGCAGTGCCCCAGTACCAGATGCCCAGTCACCACTACTTCTCTAAGAAAGGTGTGCCTGCGCTACACCAGCATGTCGCACAAACAAAATCACCACTTCCTTGAGAAAGTCTGTGTGTCACAGAGTGCATTTCAACACAGATACTTGGACCACTAAGCATGGACAGGGGCGTTACATGTTGCTGACTGGGCACTGGGTAACTATGGTGAGAGATGGAGAAGGGGCTGCTGAACAAGTCTTGCCATCGCCACAACTTGTGCATCAATCCTCTTTATGTAGAAGTTCCTCTACTGCTTCTGCCTCCTCAACGTCGTCTGGGTCCTCCACTTCCGCTCCAAGCCTGCCTGGTAAGGCCACCTGCGTTATAACTGCACACAAGGAATCCCGCACACCTCCTTACTATGCTGGCAGCAGAGCTCAATGGCATCAGGCGGTCTTTACCTTGAAATGTCTTGTAAATAAGAGTCACACAGCGGAGGAGTTGTGGTCAGCTCTTGCGAGCGAGTTTCGTAAATGGTTGTCTCCACTCAACCTGCATCCAGGGAAGGCCATGTGCAACAATGCTGCAAACCTGGGTGCGGCCCTTTGCCGGGGCAAGGTGACACACGTGCCTTGTATGGCTCACTTGTTGAACCTTGTTGTCCAGCAATTTTTAACCCACTATCCCGGCCTAGATGGGCTTCTGCAAAGGGCACAGTCACTCTCTGCTCACTTCCGCCATTCAACCGCCGCAGCTGACCAACTTGCATCGCTCCAGAAGTCTTTCGCCCTGCCAGTTCATCACCTGAAAATTTGGAATTCGACTCTCCACATGTTACAGTGACTGTGGCCGCACCGCCGAGCCCTGGTGCAATACGTTATGACATATAGCCTGGGCCAACGAGATGCAGAGGTGGGGCAGATCACGCTGCTGGAGTGGTCTCAGATCAAGGACCTATGCACCCTTCTGCACAGTTTCGACATGGTGAATATGTTTAGCGCTGACAATGCAATTATCAGCATGACAATTCCAGTCATTTACATGCTGGAGCACATGCTAAACACTATTCGGAGTCAGGGGGTGGGACAAGAGGAAGGGGAGGAAGTATAGGAGGATTCATATGTGCAAGGGATACCAACATCTACAAGGTCCAGACGTTCAGCATCACCAAGGCGGCAGGCATGGGACGGTGGGGGATAGGGATAACAAGGGAGCATGGTAGCAGCCAAAATATTGAGGAAGGTGCAGGAGACCATGAAGAAATGGAGGACGAACTCTCGGTGGACATGGAAGACTCAGCAGATGAGGGAGACCTTGGAAAAATTTTGGTTGAACGAGGTTGGGGGGAGATGTCAGCGGAAGAAATCATGGTTATCACCTCTACGCCACAAACACAGCGAGGACTTTGTCCGCATGGATGCGCAAGACACATGAGCGCCTTCTTGCTGCACTACCTCCAACATGACCCTCGGATTGTCAAAATTAGAAGTGATGATGACTACTGGGTTGCCACACTATTAGATCCCCGGTACAAGTCCAAATTTGGTAAAAAATAATTCCAGCCATAGAAAGGGACGCACCTATGCAGGAGTATCAGCAGAAGCTGTTACTCAATCTTAGCTCGGCTTTTCCACTAAACACCAGTGGTGCACAGAGTGAATCTCTTAGTTGTAACTTGCCAAGCATGGGACTGTCTCGTCATTATCAGTCAAACCGTACCAGCAACACCGTATCTGTTGCTGGTACCAGCAATTTTATGGAATTGTTTCATAATTTTTTTAGACCATCCAATGCAAGGCCACAAGAGACAAGAAGTCTGACACATAGTCAATGGCTGGAGAGGATGATACAGGAGTATCTCCAAATGAACATCAATGCTATGACTTTGCAACTGGAACCTTGCTCATTTTGGGCTTCAAATCTTGAAAAATGGCCTAAGCTCGCCACTTATGCCTTGGAGATCTTGTCGTGTCCTGCAGCCAGCGTTGTCTCTGAATGTGTTTTCAGTGCTGCTGGGTGTGTGCTGACAGATAAGCGCACGCGTCTGTCCAGTGACAATGTGGACAGACTAACGTTCATCAAGATGAACAAGTTATGGATCCGCAAGGACTTTACTACCCCTGTGTCATCCTGGGGAGAGTAAAGGCTGGCATATTTTTGAATGTGCTTGATGCAAATCAACCTGTCCAGTTTGCAACTGGGGCCCAAGTGATGCCACTGAAGTGGTGTGTGTGGCCCAATTTTTGGAAAAAAGGGAGACTCCGCTTGAAGTCCCCTTGCTGTGTTTTTAAAAACGAGCCAAGATGAACAAGTCATGGTTCAGCAAAGACTTTGCTACCTACCCCGGTGTCATCCTGGGGACAGTTAAGGCTGGTGTATTTTTGAATATGCTTGATGCAAATGTACCTGTGAAGTGTACAACTGGGGCACAAGTGCTGCCACTGAAGTGGTGTCTGTGGGGCCTAATTTTTGGAAAAAAGGAAGACTCTGCTTGGAGTCCCCTTGCTGTGTTTTACATGATTTTAGAAGGGCATGCCATGCCTATATTTGTGTCTCGTCCTCTTTTTCCTCGTCCAGCTGTTTTTTTTCGCATGAGTATTTGTCCTTGTCACTTTCCCATGTGTTTGTGTTGTCTTGTGAGTTGTTTGTCACCTTTTGGACACCTTTGAAGGTGTTTTCTATGTGTTTTTACGTGTTTATGATTGCCTCCCATTGCTTTCTATGGGGTTCGAGAGGTTCGTCGAATGGCAGCCGAACCGAACTCAAACGCGGGCTTCGTTCGACAAACCGAACCGAACTCGAGGCTCTAGAGGTTGGCTCATCTCTAGTCGGCACATCACATTTCAGGCGATGAACCGGCAGGCCGAAAGACTTCTGGAGCGATGAAAGTCGATCAGCTGCGGTGGTTGAACGGCGGATGTGAGCAGAGAGTGACCGTGCCCTGTGCAGAAGCCCATCTAGGCCGGGATAGTGGGTTAAAAATTGCTGGACAACAAGGTTCAACAAGTGAGCCATACAAGGCACGTGTGTCACCTTGCCCCGGCAAAGGGCCGCACCCAGGTTTGCAGCATTGTCGCACACGGCCTTCCCTGGATGCAGGTTGAGTGGAGACAACCATTTACGAAACTCGCTCGTAAGAGCTGACCACAACTCCTCCACTGTGTGACTCTTCACATTTCAGACATTTCAAGGTAAAGACCGCCTGATGCCGTTGAGCTCTGCTGCCAGCATAGTAAGGAGGTGTGCGGGATTCCTTGTGCGCAGTTACAACGCGGGTGGCCTGACCAGGCAGGTTTGCGGCGGAAGTGGAGGACCCAGATGAGGTTGAAGAGGCAGAAGCAGTGGAGGATCTTTGACATACAGAGGATTGACGCACAAGTCTTGGGGACGGCAAGACTTGTTCAGCAGACCCTTCTTCATCTCTCACCATAGTTACCCAGTGCCAAGTCAGCGACATGTAATGCCCCTGTCCATGCTTACTAGTCCAAGTATCGTGGTGAAATGCATCCTGTCACACACAGAGTTTCTCAAGGAAGCGGTGATTTTGTTTGTGCGACATGCTGGTGTAGCGCAGGCACACCTTTCTTGGAGAAGTAGTGGTGACTGGGCTTCTGGTACTGGGGCACTGCGACTGACATAAGGTCTCGAAAATCCTCTGTGTCCACCAGGCAGAAAGGCAGCATTTTGGTAGCCAAGAGCTTACAGAGGGATAATGTCAACCTCTTAGCTTTGTCATGACTCAGAGGAAATGACCTTTTATTTGTCCACATCTGAGGGACAGAGATCTGGCTGCTGTGTGGAGACGGTGTTGGGTAGGGTGTCCCTGGAAAACTGCAGGTCTGTGAGGAAAGTGCAGGCGGAGACATGATGTTGCCTTCATCCAAAGTTGGTGCTCTTGATGTTTGAGAGATCTGTATGCCAGCACTTGTTTCCCCTTCAAAAACAACTGACAACCTGCCAAGCAAACTGCCTGTTGCGGTTAAAGAGGTGGAAGGTCTGCGTGGATAAACATGTGTGACAGCTGTCCCCACAGTCATAGAGGATGACGAGCGCGCGGATGCACTTGAAGGGGCAGACGGTGGTTGGCCCGCTCCGCTTGGCCGCATTGTAGCTCGGTGAGCTTCCCACTGGGACTTATGCTTGTTCTTCATTTGACGATTCATGGAAGAAGTTGTCAAACTGGTGAGCTTTTTGCCTCTACTTATAGATTGGCGACAAATCTTACAGATCACATGATTTGGGAGATCCTTTGCGATGTCAAAAAAGGAACTGGCAAGGCTTAGAGCCCATGCGATATGTAGAGCCACCCCGACTTGTGCTCAGAGGCAGAGTTGTGGCTTAGGATGCAGTTGTTGACGTGCTTTCAGTACTCCGACTCTGTCCAGGAAGGCGCAAGGTAACTTTGTCATCAGTCGCATCCTCCTCCACCGCCTCTTGTGACCTCCTCGAGTGCCTGACTGTGGGTTGACAGTAAGTGGGATCTAGAACTTCATCATCAACCGTTGTGTTTGCACTTGCCTCGCCCTCAGACCTAACCTCTTCCTGCCCTGACTGAATAGTTAAGTTGTCATCCCAATCAGGTATCTGCATCTCATCGTCATCAATATGTTCCTCATTGTCTCCACCAACAGGTGTTACAGTTTGTGAATAAGTGTCTACATTATGCTCAGAAACTTGGTCATAAGGGCCTGAATCTAACTCACAAAGCTTCTGGGCATCACTGCAGACCATTTCCTGGTCTTTACTCACTGTAGCTTGGGAGCAGACCTCTGATTCACAGGCTATAGTGTGACTGAATACCTCTGCAGACTCAGACATCTTTGTTACACCATACTGTGCAGGGCGGGTGGAGACTTAAGAGCTGGGAGAAAGCAAGTGTGATTGGGATGACAACTCAGAGGACTGTTGTTTTTTAGATGTTGAAGTTGAGGTGGAGGAGAGGCCACTTGTTGGAGCACTTGAGATCCATTCAACCATGTCCTTTTTTTGTGCATCATCTACCTTTGTTACAGTTGTTCGGTTCCGTAAAAAAGGTAGCACATCCGATTGTCCACGGAAAGTAGTAGACATCTTACTTTTTCTGGAAGATGGCCTTTCTTCAGCATACAGTATGTTAATGTAGCTTTCCCACCTACCCCACAGACAAAAACTTTTTTCCTTTTCCAACACGCCTGTTCCCCTTTCCACCAGTATCTGTCCTTTTGCCACTCATTTTGTTAGCAACAAGATTGGACACTTAAAATGTGGTAGCAAAAATGGAGAGGTGGTGTAGATTGCAGAGGTGGTCTAGCTTTATTGACAGCTGAAGAACCAACACTGACTATCCCAGTCAATTTTAGTATGCCCCTAACACTTGCAGCACAGTTTGTAATTAGAATTGCGTAGCAAAAATGGACAGGTGTGTAGCATGCACAGGTGCTGTACCGTGATTGGCAGCAAAGGAACACTAAGGTAGTATCCCAGACAATTTTAGTATGCCCCTAACAGTGGCAGCACAGTTTGCAATTAGAATTTCGTAGCAAAAATGGGCAGGTGGGTAGAATGCACGGGTGCTGTGGGTCAGTGGACAGCAAAGGAACACTAACTTAGTATTCCAGACACTTTTAGGATGGCACAAAAAGTGTCAGCTCTTTGGGGAAATAAAATAGTGTGGCAAAAATGGGCAGGTGGGTAGAATGCACGGGTGCTGTGGGTCAGTGGACAGTAAAGGAACACTAACTTAGTATTCCAGACACTTTTAGGATGGCACAAAAAGTGTCAGCTCTTTGGGGAAATAAAATAGTGTGGCAAAAATGGGCAGGTGGGTAGAATGCACGGGTGCTGTGGGTCAGTGGACAACAAAGGAAGCCTCAATTTCTATCCCTGCTAATGAAAAAATGCAGGAAGGAAATTGCCTCAGCTGAGGTAGCCAGACGCTGTTATCTAAAGCCCTACACAGCGTTTGCCCAGACCTGCCTGGCAGCTATGGCTATGAACGCCTGTAAATCAGCCCTGAAAAGGGCTGAAATAACCAGTAGTCCCTAATCCCTAAAGTATGGGGAGATAAGGTATGCACACCAGTGACTATGTAAGGGGAATACATGGAATAGCAGAAACTGCTGTGTGAATACTGACTTGAAAAATCCAATAGCTATATGTAAGAGTGAAAATGTGAAAAATGGAATCTGCATTACTGCCATGAACATATGAATCAAGAGAAATTTAGCTACTGAATTGATCAATGCAATAGAGCCCCAACACTACGCCAAAGTATTTCTCTACGTTGGGGTCCCTAGCTTGTGTGTGTCCTCTCATGCAGTTAAAAAACTTACCGTGTATGGGAAGCTGAGACCCAGGCTATGTATGCGTATGATATGGATTGGCAATAGGTGTGGTTGGGGAGGGTTCACAAACGAAAAACTACTAACAATAAGGAATAACGTTTGGAACACCATTCTAAGTCTGAACTGGGTGCAAAAACCTAAAAAAACATCACTATGGGGAGATAAGGTATGCACACCAGTGACTATGTAAGGGGAATACATGGAATAGCAGAAACTGCTGTGAGAATACTGACTTGAAAAATCCAATAGCTATATGTAAGAGTGAAAATGTGAAAAATGGAATCTGCATTACTGCCATGAACATATGAATCAAGAGAAATTTAGCTACTGAATTGATCAATGAAATAGAGCCCCAACACTACGCCAAAGTATTTCTCTACGTTGGGGTCCCTAGCTTGTGTGTGTCCTCTCATGCAGTTAAAAAACTTACCGTGTATGGGAAGCTGAGACCCAGGCTATTTATGCATATGATATGGATTGGCAATAGGTGTGGTTGGGGAGGGTTCACAAACGAAAAACTACTAACAATAAGGAATAACATTTGGAACACCATTCTAAGTCTGAACTGGGTGCAAAAACCTAAAAAAACATCACTATGGGGAGATAAGGTATGCACACCAGTGACTATGTAAGGGGAATACATGGAATAGCAGAAACTGCTGTGTGAATACTGACTTGAAAAATCCAATAGCTATATGTAAGAGTGAAAATGTGAAAAATGGAATCTGCATTACTGGCATGAACGTATGAATAAAGAGAAATTTAGCTTGTCAATTGTTTTTGCCATTTGCGTTTAGAACTGCAAAGCAGAGTTTTTGCCCAAATTTCTGCCACAAAAAGGCTGCAGTTTGAACTGCATAGTGGGGTTTAGAAACCCAAATTACTATAGACTAAGCTTGAAAAGCAGATCACATCCATTTTGGCATTAAACGCTGCAGTTGAAAAAGCAGGTAAAAAGCAGGTAAAAAGCAAAGTGGGTCTTTAGCGGGCTTTACACGCTACGACATTGCTCAAGTGATCTCGTTGGGGTCACAGAATTTGTGACGCACTTCCGGTCACTTTAGTGATGCCGTTGCATGTGACACCTATGTGCGATTTTGCATCATCGCAAAAACGTGCAAAATCGCTCATCGGTGACATGGGGGTCCATTCTCAAATATCGTTACTGCAGCAGTAACGAAGTTGTTCCTCGTTCCTGCGGCAGAACACATCGCTCCGTGTGACACCGCAGGAGCGAGGATCCTCCCCTTACCTGCGTCCCGGCCACAATGCGGAAGGAAGGAGGTGGGCGGGATGTTACGTCCCGCTCATCTCCGCCCCTCCGCTTCTATTGGGTGGCGGTTCAGTGACGCTGCTGTGACATCGCTGTGACACTGAACGAACCACCCCCTTAGAAAGGATGTGGTTTGCCAGTCACAGCGACGTCGCAGGGAAGGTAAGTCCGTGTGACAGGTCCGGGCGATGTTGTGCGACATGGGCAGATATTTACCCGTGTCGCTCAACCGATGGGGGCGGGTACGCATGCTGGCGATATCGGTACCGATATCGCAGTGTGTAAAGCGGCCTTTAGCCTTAGAGTGAAAAGCCAGCTAAAAACTAGCTAGGCTTTTTGTTGATCGAACCATTCTCAAACGTAACTCGAACCTCGAGCTTTTAGCAAACAGCTCGAGTTCGTTGAACGTCTCGAACAGCCCCCAAAATCACTCGAACATGAAATTGCCGAACCTCGAACCTCGAACATCGCTCATCTCTAGTTAGGATACCATAAACAAACAATATTTTTGTGTAATATTGTGATCAGCTTGTATAAGGATATGTTCAAATAGATTGGATAAGATGATGATTTTTCTTTCTGATTTGCACAGGGAACACAAAACAGCATATTACAGCAGCAGCAAAGTTGATGAAATTTTAACAAATCTCACCAGCACGCCGCTGAAAACTATCTTAATTTTAATTATACGGTATATTAAGATACATTGCAATTTATGTAAAGCCTGATAATTTTTTTTTAAATTCAACATGAATTTGCAACAACCATGTTGATTAGAGATGAGCGAACCAGCCGCGGTTCGGCTCGAGTTCGGTTCGTCGAACGGAGGTCTCGTTCAAGTTTAGTTCGGCGAACGTTCGACGAACCGAACTTGAACCGCATAGGAAACAATGGCAGGCAATCGCAAACACATAAAAACACCTAGAAAACACCCTCAAAAGGTGTCCAAAAGGTGACAAACAACTCACAACACAACACAAACACATGGGAAAGTGACAAGGACATATACTCATGCGAAAACAAAAGAGCTGGACAAGGAAAAAGAGGAGGAGACACAGATATAGGCATGGCACGCCCTTCTAAAATCATGTAAAACACCACAAGGTGACTCCAAGCGGAGTTCTCCCTTTTTTCCAAAAATTGGGCCACACACACACACACCCACCTTTTCAGTGGCAGCACTTGTACCCCAGTTGTACACTTCACAGCTAGATTTGCATCAAGTACATTCAAAAATACGCCACACTTAACCGTCCCCAGGATGACACCGGGGTAGGTAGCAAAGTCTTTCCTGATCCCAGCACTGTGCATCTTGGATCATTTTTAAAAACAATGTAAGCAAGGGTTACTCCAAGCGGAGTCTCCTTTTTTTTCCAAAAATTGGGCCCCACACACACCCACCCCATCAGTGGCAGCACTTGTACCCCAGTTGTACACTTCACAGGTAGATTTGCATCAAGCACATTCAAAAATACGCCATACTTAACCATCCCCAGGATGACACCGGGGTAGTTAGCTAAGTCGTTGCTGAACCATGACTTGTTCATCTTGGCTCCTTTTAAAAAACACAGCAAGCAAGGGTTACTCCAAGCAGAGTCTCCCTTTTTTCCAAAAATTGGGCCACACAGACACCCCATCAGTGGCAGCACTTGTGCCCTAGTTGCAAACAGGATGTTTTGATTTGCATCAAGCACATTCCAAATCCACAAGCATTTACTCTCCCCAGGATGACACAGGGGTAGTAAATTCCTTGTGGATCCATGACTTGTTCATTTTGATGAACGTTAGTCTGTCCACATTGTCACTGGACAGATGCGTGCGCTTATCTGTCAGCACACACCCAGCAGCACTGAAGACACGTTCAGAGACAATGCTGGCAGCTGGACACGACAAAATCTCCAAGGCGTAAGTGGAGAGCTCTGGCCATTTTTCAAGATTTGAAGCACAAAGTGAGCAAGGCTCCATTTGCAAAGTCATGGCATCGATGTTCATTTGTAGATAATCCTGTATCATCCTCTCCAGCCGTTGACTATGTGTCAGACTTGTTGTCTCTGGTGGCCTTGCAAAGGACGGTCTAAAAAAATTATGAAAAGATTCAATAAAATTGCTGTTACCAGCACCAGATACGGTGCTACTGGTACGGGTAGACTGTTGAAGATGACGAGACCGTCCCATGTTTGTCAAGTTACAACTGGGAGATTCACTCCCTGCACCTGCACGGTTGTTTGGTGGAAAAGCCGAGCTAAGATCGAGTAACAGCTTCTGCTGATACTCCTGCATACGTGCGTCCCTTTCTATGGCTGGAATTATGTCACAAAATTTGGACTTGTACCGGGGATCTAATACTGTGGCAAGCCAGTAGTCATCATGACTTCTAATTATGACAATACGAGGGTCATGTTGGAGGTAGTGCAGCAAGAAGGCGCTCATGTGTCTTGCGCAGCCATGCGGACCAAGTCCACGCTGTGTTTGTGGCAATGAGGTGCTAACCGTTCTTTCTTCCTCTGACATCTCCCCCCAACCTCTTTCAACTGAAATTTGACCAAGGTCTCCCTCATCCGCTGAGTCTTCCATGTCCATGGACAGTTTGTCCTCCATTTCTTCATGTTCTCCTGCACCTTCCTCAACATTTCGCCTGCTACTATGCGCCCTTGTTGATCCCTGTCCCCCACCGTCCCATGCCTGCCGCGTTGGTGATGATGAATGTCTGGACCTTGGAGATGTTGTTGTGTCTTGCGCATATGAATCCTCCTATAGTTCCTCCCCTTCCTGTTGTCCCACCCCCTGACTCCGAATAGTGTTTAGCGTGTGCTCCAGCATGTAAATGACTGGAATTGTCATGCTGATAATGGCATTATCAGCGCTAAATATATTCGTCGCCATGTTGAAACTGTGCAGAAGGGTGCATAGGTCCTTGATCTGAAACCACTCCATCAGGGTGATCTGCCCCACCTCTGCATCTCGTTGGCCCAGGCTATACGTCATGACGTATTGCACCAGGGCTCGGCGGTGTTGCCACAGTCGCTGTAACATGTGGAGAGTCGAATACCAGCGTGTCGGCACATCGCATTTCAGGCGATGAACCGGCAGACCGAAATACTTCTGGAGCGATGCAAGTCGCTCAGCTGCGGCGGTTGAACGGCGGAAGTGAGCAGACAGTTTTCGTGCCCTGGTCAGAAGGCCATCTAGGCCGGGATAGTGTGTTAAAAATTGCTGGACAACAAGGTTCAACATGTGAGCCATACAAGGCACATGTGTCACCTTGCCCAGGCGAAGGACCGCACCCAGGTTTGCAGCATTGTCGCACACGGCCTTACCAGGCTGCAGGTTGAGTGGAGACAACCATTTATTAAACTCAGTCTCCAGAGCTGCCCACATCTCAGCCGCTGTGTGACTCCTATTTCTAAGACATGTCAAGCTAAAGACCGCCTGATGCTGTTGCGCTCTGCTGCCAGCATAGTAATGATGGGTGCGTGATTCCTTCTGCGCAGTGAGAATGCTGGTGGCCTCACCTGGCAGGCTTGGGGCGGAGCTGGAGGACCCAGATGAGGTGGAGGAGGCAGAAGCAGTGGCAGAACTTGGACAGTCAGAGGATTGACACACAAGTCGTGGGGACGGCAAGACTTGTGCAGCAGACCCTTCACCATGTATCACCATAGTTACCCAGTGCCCAGTCAGCAACATGTAACGTCCCTGTCCATGCTTACTGGTCCAAGTATCGGTGGTGAAATGCACCCGTTGACACACAGAGTTTCTCAAGGAAGCGGTGATGTTGTGTGCGACATGCTGGTGTAGCGCGGGCACACCTTTCTTAGAGAAGTAGTGGCGACTGGGCATCTGGTACTGGGGCACAGCAACAGACATAAGGTCTCGAAAATCCTGTGTGTCCACCAGGCAGTAAGGCAGCATTTCGGGAGCCAAGAGCTTACAGAGGGATAAAGTCAACCTCTTAGCTTTGTCATGGGTCGCAGGAAATGGCCTTTTATTTGTCCACATCTGAGGGACAGAGATCTGGCTGCTGTGTGTAGACGGTGTTGAGTAGGGTGTCCCTGGAAAAATGCAGCTTTGTGAGGAAAGTGCAGGCGTAGACATGATGTTGCCTTCATCCAACGTTGGTGCTATCGATGTCTGAGAGAGCTGTACACACGTACATGTTTCCCCTTCCAAACCAACTGACGACCTACCAAGCAAACTGCCTGTTGCGGTTACAGTGGTGGAAGTTGTGCGTGGAAAACCAGGTGTGAGAGCTGTCCCCACAGTCCTAGAAGATGAAGCGCGCGCGGATGCACTGGAAGGGGCAGGCGGTGGATGGTTCTCTCCGCTAGGCCGCATTGCAGCACGGTGAGCTTCCCACTGGGACATGATATTTATTCATGTGACGATTCATGGAAGAAGTTGTCAAACTGCTGAGGTTTTGCTCTCTACTAACAAAATCACGACAAATTTTACAGATCACATAATTTGGGCGATCTTTTGCTATGTCAAAAAAGGACCAGGCTAGGCAAGGCTTAGAGGGCATGCGACCTGCTGAGCCCCCTCGACTAGTGCTCAGAGGCAGAGTGGTGGCTGAGGATGCAGTTGTAGATGTGCTACCAGTGCTCTGACTCTGTGCCGGAAGGCGCAAGGTAACTTCGACGTCGGTTGCATCCTCCTCCATCGCCTCTGTTGACCTCCTCAAGTGCCTGACTGTGGGTTGACAGTAGGTGGGATCTAGAACTTCCTCATCAATTGTTGTGTTTGCACTTTCCTCACCCTCAGACCGAGCCTCTTGTTGCCCTGACCGAATATGTAAGTTATCATCCCAATCGGGTATCTGCGTCTCATCGTCATCAGTATGTTCCTCATTGTCTATTACCACAGGTGTTACAGTTTGTGAAAAAGGGTCAACATTATGCTCAGAAACTTGGTCCTCAAGGCCTGAATCTGAGTCACAAAGGTTGTGGGCATCACTGCAGACCATTTCCTGGTCTGTACTCACTGTAGCTTGGGAGCAGACTTCTGATTCCCAGGCTATAGTGTGACTGAACAGCTCTGCAGACTCAGCCATCTCAGTTCCACCATACTGTGCAGGGCGGATGGAGACTTCAGAGCTGGGAGAATGCAAGTGTGATTGGGCTGACAACTCAGAGGACTGGTGTTTTTTGGATGCGGTAGTTGAGGTGGCGGAGAGGGCACTTGTTGGACCACTTGAGATCCATTCAAGCATTTTCCTTTTTTGGCCATCATCTACCTTTGTTCCAGTTGTTTGTGTCCGTAAAAAAGGGAGCACATCGGATTGTCCACGGTAAGTAGTAGACATCTTACTTTTGCTGGAAGATGGTCTATCTTCAGCAGATGTTAATGGAGCTTTGCCCCCTTCTCCACGGACAAACCCTTTTTTCCTTTTCCAACACGCCTCTTCCCCTTTCCACCAGCATCTGTCATTTTGCCACTCATTTTGATTGCGACAAGATTGTGCACTTAAAATGTGGTAGTAAAAATTGAGAGGTGGTGTAGATTTCAACGGTGGTCTAGCTTTATTAACAGCAGAATAAACAACAATAATTATCCCTGACAATGCAACTATGGCCCTTAAACTGGCAGCATAGTTTGCTAGTATAATGGCTTAGTAACAATGAGTTTGAGTGTGCTATGCAGGCAGACGTGCTGCAAATATCTTTGCACTAGTTGGACAATACAGAAGTCCAACAGCCACTTTTATGATGCCACTAAGTTTCCTCAGTGTTTGCTAGTATAATGGCGTAGTAACAATGAGTTTGAATGTGCAATGCAGGCAGACGTGCTGCAAATATCTTTGCACTAGTGGGACAATACAGAAGTTCAACAGCCACTTTTAGGATGCCACTAAGTTTCCTCAGTGTTTGCTAGTATTATGGCTTAGTAGCAAATGAGTTTGAGTGTGCAATGCAGGCAGATGTGCTGCAAATATCTTTGCACTAGTGGGACAATACAGAAGTCCAACAGCCACGTTTAGGATGCCACTAAGTTTCCTCAGTGTTTGCTAGTATAATGGCTTAGTAACAAATGAGTTTGTGTGTGCAATGCAGGCAGATGTGCTGCAAATATCTTTGCACTAGTGGGACAATACAGAAGTCCAACAGCCACGTTTAGGATGCCACTAAGTTTCCTCAGTGTTTGCTAGTATAATGGCTTAGTAACAAATGAGTTTGTGTGTGCAATGCAGGCAGATGTGCTGCAAATATCTTTGCACTAGTGGGACAATACAGAAGTCCAACAGCCACTTTTATGATGCCACTAAGTTTCCTCAGTGTTTGCTAGTATAATGGCTTAGTAACAAATGAGTTTGAGTGTGCAATGCAGGCAGACGTGCTGCAAATATCTTTGCACTAGTGGGACAATACAGAAGTCCAACAGCCACTTTTAGGATGCCACTAAGTTTCCTCAGTGTTTGCTAGTATAATGGCTTAGTAACAAATGAGTTTGAGTGTGCAATGCAGGCAGACGTGCTGCAAATATCTTTGCACTAGTGGGACAATACAGAAGTCCAACAGCCACTTTTAGGATGCCACTAAGTTTCCTCAGTGTTTGCTAGTATAATGGCTTAGTAACAAATGAGTTTGAGTGTGCAATGCAGGCAGACGTGCTGCAAATATCTTTGCACTAGTGGGACAATACAGAAGTTCAACAGCCACTTTTAGGATGCCACTAAGTTTCCTCAGTGTTTGCTAGTATTATGGCTTAGTAGCAAATGAGTTTGAGTGTGCAATGCAGGCAGATGTGCTGCAAATATCTTTGCACTAGTGGGACAATACAGAAGTCCAACAGCCACTTTTAGGATGCCACTAAGTTTCCTCAGTGTTTGCTAGTATAATGGCTTAGTAACAAATGAGTTTGAGTGTGCAATGCAGGCAGACGTGCTGCAAATATCTTTGCACTAGTGGGACAATACAGAAGTCCAACAGCCACTTTTAGGATGCCACTAAGTTTCCTCAGTGTTTGCTAGTATAATGGCTTAGTAACAAATGAGTTTGAGTGTGCAATGCAGGCAGACGTGCTGCAAATATCTTTGCACTAGTGGGACAATACAGAAGTCCAACAGCCACTTTTAGGATGCCACTAAGTTTCCTCAGTGTTTGCCAGTATAATGGCTTAGTAACAAATGAGTTTGAGTGTGCAATGCAGGCAGACGTGCTGCAAATATCTTTGCACTAGTGAGACAATACAGAAGTCCAACAGCCACTTTTAGGATGCCACTAAGTTTCCTCAGTGTTTGCTAATATAATGGCTTAATAACAATGAGTTTGAGTGTGCAATGCAGGCAGACGTGCTGCAAATATCTTTGCACTAGTGGGAAAATACAGAAGTCCAACAGCCACGTTTAGGATGCCACTAAGTTTCCTCAGTGTTTGCTAGTATAATGGCTTAGTAACAATGAGTTTGAGTGTGCAAAGGGCAGGAGGGTGCAGTGGCAGGGTTGTGGGTCTGGGTACAGGAAAGGAAGCCTCCCTTTCTATCCCTCCTACTGGGTAAATGCAGCGAGGAAATCCCTGACCTTAGCTACACAGACGCTGTCATCTTGTGTAGCTGTTAAAATCTGTTTTCATGGACCTGACTGTCACCTATGGCTCTGACCCTGCCGGTATTAGCCCTTACAAGGGCTGAAAGAAACTTCTATCCCTATTCTGTATAGCGCTGTGTATAGAGCGTACACAGCAGTATCGGAGACAGGAGCTACGCCAGCGGTGACTGACACCCAGACGCAGAAGAGATAATGGCGTGCTGGAGGAAAATGTCCTTTTTTATAATGCAGGGACATGGGACATGGACATCCTATCACACATGCCGTTGTTTCTCTGGCTAAAAGTCCACTTAGCTGTGTGTGTGTCTGGGATTGGCTGACATGCTGGCCCTCCCCACTACACGCGCACGCTTAGGGAAGGAAGACAAGGAAAAAAAAAAAAATGGTGATCGCCATTATCCAAACAGCAGTGATCTGAATGCGCTGTTCCCGCACACTATACACTGAAATTTCATAATAGTGTGAGTCACAGAGTGACTTACACTATTACAGCGGAAAGCCAGCTAGTAATTAGCTTGTCTTTTTGCTGCTAGAACCGTTCTCGAACGTATCTAGAACTATCGAGCTTTAGCAAAAAGGCTCGAGTTCTAGTTCGATCTAGAACAGCCCCCAAAATCACTCGAGCCGCGAACTGGAGAACCTCGAACTGCGAACCGCGCTCAACTCTACTGTTGATAAATCACAGGCATACATGTTTTCGATGAAGACTATGGAATCAACTCCTAGAGCATGTATGGAGACATGAGAACCAGGCATTCTACCAACAGAGCTTGTTCTGTCTAATGAAATAAATCTAGCCTTCGACTATGTGCAGTATGTTTAGGATCTACTGTGCAGAAATGACCAGCAGAGTACTGCGAAATTAGGAATTTATATGTACGTGCTGTCATGCTGGGTATGCTTTAAGAGTCACAAACCTCTAGTATTCATCTTGTCTAAGGCCTAAGACACACGGCATGAAAATTGGAGCAAGTGGAATGCGATAAAACATCACTTTCTACTCGGACCAATATTAGCTTATGTGTCAGCAACTCAGCACCCATAAGCGATTATTTTCTCAGCCCTAATCGGACCGAGAAAACAATCGCAGCATGCTGCCACTGTAATGTGATCCAGTTTTCTCTTGCACCCATTCAATTCTATGGCAAGAGAGAAAAATCGCACTGCACTCGCAGTACACCAGTGTTCCGCAAGAGCAGGGCGAGAATGGCAATAGCCGGCTACGGAGGAGAGAGGGAGATAAATCCCGCCCTCCCCTCTGCAGCGCCTGCTCGCCCCTCCTCAGCACTGGCCCGCCTCTCCTCAGTACCGGCCTGCCCCCTGCAGCTGAGATCCGATCACATGATCGGACCTCAGTCGCAGTGACACTCACATGACACTCGGCTCCCGCTGTGCTGCCAGCATGAGCCGAGTGTCATGCGAGGATCACAGCAGATCCCCATGTGGCCCCAGCTTAAAACTCCTTGTGCTAGAAAGCTTTTGGTTGTATTCTTCCTATAGACTGGATCTTTGGTATAGCAGACTGTTCTTCAAAATGAGATAGGACATTGATCCAATGATTAATTCTGATTGTCATTTTTGGGGTAGCTTGTTCAAAAATGTTTATTAGGTTTTCCAGTAATCCAAATACTAGGACATGAATAGGCTGTAGCACCGCACGGGCCTCAGGGGTTACTCGTCACCGGGCCAGTAGTTTTGTGGGTTGCTTTGACTGGCCTGACTCGGCTCCGTGGTCCCGTTGGCTACATGTAAAGGATAAACAAATGGGTCTCCGGTGTAAAGGGGAATGGAAGGAGGGCGAAGGGTCCCTGGAGAGCGTCACCAGTTGCAGTTGTGACTGGGTCTTGGCCGCTGACCCTTCTTGCGACTTTTCCTCTCCCAGGGGCGGTGTTGGATGGGAATGGGGGATGCTTTGTAGCGTCACCCATGGTGTGCGACCAGGAATTAGCCACCACTGCGAGGTGTTGCTCTCCTCCAGGACTGATGTTAATGCAGCACAGATAGTGCAGCTCCCCTTAGGTGGAGCGAGCACCAGGGAGGATGAGATGATGGGGATGGCTGATGGCACCGTAGCGCAGGGCGGAGGCGCCGTAGCGCGCGGAGACGACGCCGGCAATGACAAGGACGACACAGAGGGCTGCGGTTCAAAATTCCATTTACACACAGTTCTTAAAGCTACTCGGTGGTTCCGCTTTCCGCTGTCATGGATGGACTCCAGCCAGTCCCGGGTAGATCAGAGGCAATCACAGGTGTCTGTGGAAATGTGTGAGACCTTCCTCCTTGCGCTGACTCACGGCTCCCTGTGGCCTAAAGCAACTTGGGGACTCTGCTGTCTGTGTTAAGTGTCCCGTCCCATATGCAGGTGACGCAGGTCTTCGCCATGGGGCCTGGCTGTAAACCTGACCCCGGATCCTATATGTCACTGTGCTCTAGGAAAGTGGGTGGTGGGTGATGGGACATGAAATCTCCAAGCCCTGCAGATTTGAGTCCATAAAGGTTTCCCCAACTGAGGGTTCTGCACCTCAACTGCGCTGGCAATGTGGAAGCGGTTAAGCTCCCCCCCAGCTGCCATGTCTCCTCTGTCTCACCATCTCCACTGGTCACATCTGTCTCTCACTCTCTTCCAGTCTGGCCGGTCATAGCTATAGAAGTTCTGTGAAGCACTCTCTATATTAGCCGTGGTACTACAAATCCCATGATGTTCTTGCACTCTCTCCTCCTTCCCTGAGATAGCTTCTAGGCATGCATCTGCTCCCCTGCTCCCCCCAGGGGACCTGTTCTCTCTTTGCTGTCTCAGACTGTTCTCTCACTAAAGTGAAACTGTTTGTCTCTTTCAACTCATTCACTGAGAGCAGCCCCCACTCTCTGGAATGACACAGCAGTGCTGGGGAATTACCTGTTGCTATGGTGCCCACCTGCAGTCTGGCTTCCTGTATGTGGTGACTCATGCTAGATGTTCTATGTAAGTGGCAGAAACCAGTGGTTAACCTCTTCTAAGCTGGGAGAGAATTACAACTTAAACCAGTTGCAATTCCCTTTGTTTGGCGACTGAGCCTCAGGGGCGCCACATAGCACACAAGTGGTCTAGGAGAATAAACCATTGTTCAGAGACAGGTTAGGGATACATAAATCTGAGTTTAGCACAGGTGTCCTGTCCACATTGCTATAAAATGAGTTGTTTTTGTGAGACACGTTCAAATAAGTACAATTTATTTATATACATAACAATAATCTTCATTTTTATATAGCGCCAACATATTACGCAGCGTTTTACATACATTACCATCTCTGTCCCCATTGAGTCTCACATTCTAAATTTATTAACTGTATTTCCGGAGTGTGAGAGGAAACTCACACAAGCACGGGGAGCGTTAGAAGAGATGGAAGAAAAGACTTAGGGGTACTTTGCACACTACGACATCGCAGCTGCGATGTCGGTGGGGTCAAATAGAAAGTGACGCACATCCGGCGTCGCTGTCGATATCGGAGTGTGTAAATCGTTTTTTGATACGATTAACGAGCGCAAAAGCGTCGAATTCGTATCATTCGTGTAGCGTCGGTCATTTCCATAATTTCGGAAGGACCAATGTTACGAAGTTGTTCCTTGTTCCTGCGGCAGCACACATCGCTGTGTGTAAAGCCGCAGGAGTGAGGAACATCTCCTACCTGCGTCTTGCGGCTCACGCCGGATATGCGGAAGGAAGGAGGTGGGCGGGATGTTTAGGTCCCGCTCATCTCCGTCCCTCCGCGTCTATTGGCCACCTGCCGTGTGACGTTGCTGTGACGCCGCATGACACGCTCCCTTAGTAAGGAGGCGGTTCACCGGCCAGAGCGACGTCGCAGAGTAGATAAGTCCGTGTGAAGCTGTGGTAGAGATAATGTTCACTACGGCAGCTATAACACAATATCGTATGTGCGACGGGGGCGGGGACTATCGCGCTCGGCATCGCAAGCATCGGCTTGCGATGTCGTAGTGTGCAAAGTACCTCTTAATCTGCGCTGCAAAAAGAAGATCACTGAAGATCAATGTGCATTAAGACATCTGATTTTATTGTTCGACGCGTTTCGGAGCTGTATAACCCCTTTTTCAGGAACAAAAGTCAATAATTTACAAACACGGGGAGAACATATAAACTCCTTGCAGATATTATCTTTGGTAGGACTTAAACCTGGGAGCTCAGCGCTGCTAGACTGAAAATGCTAACCACTGAGCCACCATGTACAATCCTCCTAGACCTTATTGATGTCCTACCATCTGGGTTAGTGGAAACCCTAATCCAAACCACTAGACAAGTTTCTATATACGTCTTCTGAGTTTAGCAACTCAAAGTAAAGGATAAGAACATCGATCAGTATTTCTTATCTTCTATTCATACTCTGTAGTAAAGTTGTGCCTATGCATTGTAAAACTCAAAAACTGGACTTTTCTACCTTTATGTTCACTCCAGTGGAGAGATCATCATACCTGGGCTGTGCTTGCGGAAATAAACAATCCTCAGTGGTATAAAACGAAGGTTTCTATTACACCAACGCGTTTAAGTGTCAGACCGGTGCCTTTCTCAAGGTAAAAACCCACATTTATATTTTTGCCTTGATAAAGGCACCAGTCTGGCACTAAAACACATTGAGTAGTAAAAGCCTTCATTGTATACCATCAAGGATGCTTCATTTACACAGAGCCCATGTACCTTGATCTCTCCATTGAAGTGAATTACTATCTTGAAGAACTTTTCCTCCAGCCACAGTGCTACAGGCACAGACTCTAAAGCGGGGTTTACACGCTACGATATCGTTAATGAATTATCGTCGAGGGTCACGTTGTTTGTGATGCACATCCGGCGTCATTAAAGATATCGCAGTGTGTGACACTTATGAGCGACCTTAAACGATCGCAAAAGCGGTCAAAATCGTTTGCCGCGGAGAGGTCGTCCTGAATCAAAAAATCGTTTTCTTTTTTTTAGCGATGTTGTTCCTGGTTCCTGCGGCACCACACATCACTGTGTGTGACACCTCAGGAGCGAGGAACATCTCCTTATCTGCCTCCACCGACAATGCGGAAGGAAGGAGGTGGATGGGATGTTACGTCCCGCTCATCTCCGCCTCTCCGCTTCTATTGGACCCCTGCCGTGTGACGTCGTTGTGACGCCGCATGAACCTCCCCCTTATAAAGGAGGTAGTTTGCCGGCCAGAGCGTCGTCGCAGAGCAGGTATGTGCATGTGACGCTGCCGTAGCGATAATGTTTGCTACGGCAGCGATCACACAATATTGCACGTACGACGGGGGCGGGTGCTATCGCACTTGATATCGCTAGCCGATGCAAGCGATGTCGCAGTGTGTAAACCCCGCTTAAGGTTCTTATAGGTATACACAATATCCTATATATGTTCTTATAGGTGAGAAAACTATACCTCATGACCGTCATTTATCACAATATGAGGCACAATTGCCCTCAATGGGGCAAAACATGTGCCTAGCACATACTCCTATACAATATCAAAAAACAAAAGAAACATGGAGTAATAAATAGTGCAAAACAATAACAAATTTTATTCAGTTATATGAAATAGAGAAGACACAAAAAAAGGGGAGGAAACGGCCATGTAAACACAATAAAATGCAAAGAATGGGGGGATGGGAGTAGATGGTGACCCCAGGGGAAGAGGCAGCAGCATGTATGGAAACAATCCAAAAATGTCAGTATATTAACCTGACTGGCAGCTATTACAGACAAAATACCAACATGACAGCATGTAATAAATAAATAGTTATAAAGTGCTAAGTGCATAAGTGGATTCAGTGCAAAAAATAGCAGCATACAGAGATTATAAAGTGCCAAGTGCAAACATGAAATCGTAAAGCTGCTATGAGCACAATACATGTGTGAAATCCACTATATCACCTGCCATCAACATAGTACAATATATAGCGATGCACAAAGGGCTGCTTGCAAGATGCTAATTGCAAAAAAGAAGCCAAGATCCCCAGGTAGGGAGACCCCCCCATGGAAGAGAGCCCCCTATAACCTCCAACGTACGTTTCGCAGGATAGATACTACCACTGTGGGTACCGCTTCATCAGGGAGGAAAGGCGAGGGTGGTAGAGATAGGAAGCCTCACTCATTTATAATGCCCGCTGTGTATGCGGCTTCCTGGAGTGACGCCCACCGGAATGACGCGCACAGGAGCCGGCGCCACGCCTCCCCACTGAAGGAGCGCCGTCAGACCAGGAACGCGCACGTGGGAGCAGGGACGCGTAACCCATATCCCACACGCGCGCTCCCGTCCAATGAGACGGCTGTCGCATCAGAGAGAGGGGAGGGGCCGGCAAACCGGCGCGTGCTGGAGGGCGGCAGCCCAGGAAGTCAAGGGAAAATCAGTAATGTGGCAAAGAGAGGTCCGATCATGTGACCAGGCGGGGTGGGGCCAAATCGAATATACAAACAATGCAGGGCATGCAATTCAAAAAGTATCGTGGGAGACGCAGCACCAGGTAACATAAATAGCGATCCTCTGCCACAATCAATAATCAGTCCGTATAGGTAGCCAGAAATGAGAATCCCATCCAGATGGCTCTGAAGTAGTTGGTATGGGTATAGTTTGACCTCACTTAGTGGGTCCCAGATCCAGAAGATTCCTAGACATCAACAGGGGATGGATACCCAATATGTTCACATTGAGCACCACCTATTTAGGGATGTAGAAAATGCAATAAATAAGGGCAATGAGGCATAGAATTCAAAAGAGAAGGGGGGGAAAGGGGGCAGAGCATGAAAAATTGATATAAAATTACATGAAAATATTTACAAGGAAGGAATACTATATATATAATAAAAATCAGTAAAAAAGTGGCGAAAAATATTCATGAAAGAGGAACATGGAGAGAATCATTCAAAGAAAACATGCGAAACTAATGACTTAATTAAGTCCTCTAGGGACAAGAGTTTCAAGAGTACTGATCCACCGGGCCTCACATTGAGCCAATTTTTTCTTTATATCTCCCCCCCTGGAGCCACAACTAACTGTGTCAATTCCACGCACCTCAAGAAGTGTGGGATCACAATTATGATACCTCCTGAAGTGACGAGGAAGAGTTTTGAGAAGAGTAAGATCCTGTGCAGATGTTGCTGCCGAAATATCACGCACGTGCTCTCTGACCCTGACGTGGAGCTCACGCGAAGTAAGCCCCACGTAGATCAGAGAGCACGGGCAAGTGGCAAAATAAACAACATGTGTAGTGCCACATGATATATATTTCCGGATCTCAAAGGTCTTTACGTGGCCAGAGGAGAAGAATGTCCTAGTGCGGACAATGTTATTACACGCCAAACAGTGACCGCACTTAAAACATCCAAGGGTTGGGCCACGAGTACTGAAGGGATTCTTAATGTCTGGGACGTAGTGACTCCTCACCAACAGGTCCTTGATGTTCTTGGCACGTCTCGCTGTCACGAGTGGAGCATCCGTCAGGATCCCCGATAATATTGGATCAGATAATAAAACCGGCCAATGCCTATAAAGGATATCCTTCATGGTGCCCCACTCGTGATTATATGTACTGATGAACCTTGGTTCACCACCAGAAGACGTTTGTTTGGGCCTGTAGGTGAGGAGTTGCGCCCTGGGTTTTTTTTTAGCCCTCAAATAGCCCTTCTTCACCATCCTCCCACTGTAGCCACGCTCTCTGAAGCGGCAACTTAGGTCGGCCGACTGAGCCTCGAACTTGTCATTGGTCGAGCAGATGCGTCTCATTCTCAGGAACTGGCCAGTAGGGATAGCACGAATGGTGGCGGGTGTATGGGCTGACGAGGCATGCAGCAGAGCATTGACTGAGGTGCTCTTACGGTAGACATCAGTCTGTATTAAATGATCAGCCCCAACCTCTATTTTGATGTCTAAAAAATCAATGCTACTGCTGCTATGCCTATAAGTCAGCCTAATGCCAAAATCATTGACATTAACTAGCCCCATGAAAACATCGAGTTGCTCCACCGTGCCCTGCCAAAAAAACAAAACGTCATCAATGTACCTTAGCCAGCACTGCACATGGGCGCTAGCCCCGACGCCTCCGTCGCCAAAGATGTTACGCTCCCAGAACCCTAGGAACAAATTGGCGTACAAAGGCGCACAGGCCGCGCCCATCGCAGTGCCACGCCCCTGAAGGTAAAATTGGTCCTTAAAAACAAAAAAATTATGTGTGAGGGCAAAGTGGAGCAACTCGAGGATAAGTGAACCCATGGTGCCATCCCGACCGTCCACCCCCAAGAAGTGACGCACTGCAGCCAACCCATCTTCATGACGTATGCAAGTATAAAGACTCTCTACGTCGGTCGTAACCATGAGCATGTCTTCTTCCACAAAGATCCCGTCCACCCTGTTCAGGACGTCCGTAGTGTCCTTAACGTACGAGGGGAGTGTTTCCACTAATGGTTTTAAATAGTGATCAATAAGCTGACAAATTGGTTCGCACAGCCCCTCGATACCGGACATTATAGGACGCCCCGGTGGGTTAACGGGGTCTTTGTGGATTTTTGGAAGCAAATAAAAGGTAGGGATCTTTGAGGACTTATTAAGTAGTCCCTCATACATTTTAGTTGTAATTATGCCCTTATCAAGTGCCGCTTCCAAAATATGAGAGAGATCCCTGGTAAAAGTGAGTACGGGGCTACAGGGGAGTTTAGTGTATGTCTCTTTATCCCTAAGCTGGCGCAGGGCCTCCTTCTCATACTTCTCAGTGGCCCAGACCACAACGTTCCCCCCCTTGTCTGCAGATTTAATGACTATGTCCTTATAGCCCTGTAGTTCTTCCAAAGCTCGTCTTTGCGAATGGGTGAGGTTATCAGACTTCTTTTTAGTCGAGATTTTCTTGAAGTCCCCAATCACAAGACTAGTAAAAATATCAATGGCCGGACATAGAGACAGGGGGGGGGAATTGGGTGGATCTGGGTAGAAGATGTTTAGGGAACGAACCTGGGCCACCGGTATCCTGCTCGGACAGCAAATCCTCCAATGCTTGTAAGGCCTCCTGCTATAAGGACATAGTCATTAAATCTGCAGACAAGGGGGGGGAACGTTGTGGTCTGGGCCACTGAGAAGTATGAGAAGGAGGCCCTGCGCCAGCTTATGGATAAAGAGACATACACTAAACTCCCCTGTAGCCCCGTACTCACTTTTACAACTAAACTGTATGAGGGACTACTTAATAAGTCCTCAAAGATCCCTACCTTTTATTTGCTTCCAAAAATCCACAAAGACCCCGTTAACCCACCGGGGCATCCTATAGTGTCCGGTATCGAGGGGCTGTGCGAACCAATTTGTCAGCTTATTGATCACTATTTAAAACCATTAGTGGAAACACTCCCCTCGTACGTTAAGGACACTACGGACATCCTGAACAGGGTGGACGGGATCTTTGTGGAAGAAGACATGCTCATGGTTACGGCCGACGTAGAGAGTCTTTATACTTGCATACGTCATGAAGATGGGTTGGCTGCAGTGTGTCACTTTTTGGGGGTGGACGGTCGGGATGGCACCATGGGTTCACTTATCCTCGAGTTGCTCCACTTTGCCCTCACACATAATTTTTTTGTTTTTAAGGACCAATTTTACCTTCAGGGGCGTGGCATTGCGATGGGCACGGCCTGTGCGCCTTTGTACGCCAATTTGTTCCTAGGGTTCTGGGAGCGTAACATCTTTGGCGACGGAGGCGTCGGGGCTAGCGCCCATGTGCAGTGCTGGCTAAGGTACATTGATGACGTTTTGTTTTTTTGGCAGTGCACAGTGGAGCAACTCGATGTTTTCATGAGGCTACTTAATGTCAATGATTTTGGCATTAGGCTGACTTATAGGCATAGCAGCAGTAGCATTGATTTTTTAGACATCAAAATAGAGGTTGGAGCTGATCATTTAATACAGACTGATGTCTACCGTAAGAGCACCTCGGTCAATGATCTGCTGCATGCCTCGTCAGCCCATACACCCGCCACCATTCGTGCTATCCCTACCGGCCAGTTCCTGAGAATGAGACGCATCTGCTCGACCAATGACAAGTTCGAGGCTCAGTCGGCCGACCTAAGTTGACGCTTCAGAGAGCGTGGCTACAGTGGGAGGATGGTGAAGAAGGGCTATTTGAGGGCTAAAAAAAACCCCAGGGCGCAACTCCTCACCTACAGGCCCAAACAAACGTCTTCCGGTGGTGAACCAAGGTTCATCAGTACATATAATCACGAGTGGGGCACCATGAAGGATATCCTTTATAGGCATTGGCCGGTTTTATTATCTGATCCAATATTATCGGGGATCCTCACGGATGCTCCACTCGTGACAGCGAGATGTGCCAAGAACATCAAGGACCTGTTGGTGAGGAGTCACTATGTCCCAGACATTAGGAATCCCTTCAGTACTCGTGGCCCAACCCTTGGATGTTTTAAGTGCGGTCACTGTTTGGCGTGTAATAACATTGTCCGCACTAGGACATTCTTCTCCTCTGGCCACATAAAGACCTTTGAGATCCGGAAATATATATCATGTGGCACTACACATGTTGTTTATTTTGCCACTTGCCCGTGCTCTCTGATCTACGTGGGGCTTACTTCGCGTGAGCTCCACGTCAGGGTCAGAGAGCACGTGCGTGATATTTCGGCAGCAACATCTGCACAGGATCTTACTCTTCTCAAAACTCTTCCCCGTCACTTCAGGAGGTATCATAATTGTGATCCCACACTTCTTGAGGTGCGTGGAATTGACACAGTTAGTTGTGGCTCCAGGGAGGGAGATATAAAGAAAAAATTGGCTCAATGTGAGGCCCGGTGGATCAGTACTCTTGAAACTCTTGTCCCTAGAGGACTTAATTAGTTTTGCATGTTTTCTTTGAATGATTCTCTCCATGTTCCTCTTTCATGAATATTTTTCGCCACTTTTTTACTGATTTTTATTATATATATAGTATTCCTTCCTTGTAAATATTTTCATGTAATTTTATATCTATTTTTCATGCTCTGCCCCCTTCCCCCCCTTCTCTTTTGAATTCTATGCCTCATTGCCCTTATTTATTGCATTTTCTACATCCCTAAATAGGTGGTGCTCAATGTGAACATATTGGGTATCCATCCCCTGTTGATGTCTAGGAATCTTCTGGATCTGGGACCCACTAAGTGAGGTCAAACTATACCCATACCAACTACTTCAGAGCCATCTGGATGGGATTCTCGTTTCTGGCTACCTATATGGACTGATTATTGATTGTGGCAGAGGATCGCTATTTATGTTACCTGGTGCTGCGTCTCCCACGATACTTTTTGAATTGCATGCCTGCATTGTTTGTATATTCGATTTGGCCCCGCCCCGCCTGGTCACATGATCGGACCTCTCTTTGCCACATTACTGATTTTCCCTTGACTTCCTGGCCTGCCGCCCTCCAGCACCCGCCGGTTCGCCGGCCCCTCCCCTCTCTCTGATGCGACCGCCGTCTCATTGGACGGGAGCGCGCGTGTGGGATATGGGTTACGCGTCCCTGCTCCCACGTGCGCGTTCCTGGTCTGACGGCGCTCCTTCAGTGGGGAGGCGTGGCGCCGGCTCCTGTGTGCGTCATTCCGGTGGGCGTCACTCCAGGAAGCCGCATACACAGCGGGCATTATAAATGAGTGAGGCTTCCTATCTCTACCACCCTCGCCTTTCCTCCCTGATGAAGCGGTACCCACAGTGGTAGTATCTATCCTGCGAAACGTACGTTGGAGGTTATAGGGGGCTCTCTTCTATGGGGGGTCTCCCTACCTGGGGATCTTGGCTTCTTTTTTGCAATTAGCATCTTGCAAGCAGCCCTTTGTACATCGCTATATATTGTACTATGTTGATGGCAGGTGATATAGTGGATTTCACACATGTATTGTGCTCATAGCAGCTTTACGATTTCATGTTTGCACTTGGCACTTTATAAACTCTGTATGCTGCTATTGTTTGCACTGAATCCACTTATGCACTTAGCACTTTATAACTATTTATTTATTACATGCTGTCATGTTGGTATTTTGTCTGTAATAACTGCCAGTCAGGTTAATATGCTGACATTTTTGGATTGTTTCCATACATGCTGCTGCCTCTTCCCCTGGGGTCACCATCTACTCCCATCCCTCCATTCTTTGCATTTTATTGTGTTTACATGGCCATTTCCTCCCCTTTTTTTGTGTCTTGTCTATTTCATATAACTGAATAAAATTTGTTATTGTTTTGCACTATTTATTACTCCATGTTTCTTTTGTTTTTTGATATGTTCTTATAGGTATACACAATATCCCCATAGAGCACGACCATCACTCTGACCCTCTCTCATTTCTCTTGCGGTACTGCCTTATTGAGCTCTTGTGTCCCAACCAGACACCAGCAATTTCGACCTTTATCTGTCTATAACACAATTTCTGCTCTGGTATCCTAACTAGAGATGAGACAATTTATTTAAGTGGAATTGAAATTTTGTATTTTACAAAATTCTGCATTCGCCAAAATGGAGATTTTTTTATGTTACTTCTGCAAACACTCAGCACAATAGTACTCATCTGGCTGCCATTTTGCTAAACCGTAAAGGGCCATTAAAAGGTTAAAAAATGAAAAAATACTTATACTTACATTACCACTCACTTATTAGGCCGCTCTGCTCTTCATCATCCCCTGTACAGCCCTTGTCACATATTATCTCTACCGTGAGCACAGAAATTTCAGACCTCCTTATGCTAGACAAGGACTTCTGGCTCTGAGGAGGCCCAGGACAGGTCTGTGCATGTGTGTGTGAGGGTGGTAGGGGGCCATAGTCATGGGCAGAAATGAGCCCCTGCATCCTGGCAGTGCTGCTCTTATGGGCTGCACCCCTTTCACCTCCACAGTGCAACAAGAAACACCATGGCCCCGCTTCTTTAGGGTTAAGTCAGAGAAAGAGTTCAAAATAACGATTAACATTTCTTTACTGAAGACCTCACACAGTTTCTGTGGATATGTTCACTGTGGGCACAAAGCCTCAACATTACGGGCTTATTACTTTTTTTCACATTTTCCTGCAGATTGCTATCTCTTTCACATATCTCCAGCTACTATAGGTCTGTCTTTCTCCCCCAGTAACACCACAGGGGCAAACAATTAATTTATAGAGTCCCACATGGCTCTAACTGCATCCCCTCCCACAGGGATTGTTTCCCCACCGGATGGAGTTCCTTCACCACTGTCGCTATGCCAACCAGTTCGCTCAGGTCTATGTTACCTCTCACATAGACCGGTCCTATTGGAGTTAGTTGCTTCCCAGAAGTCCCACTAGAGTGAAGGACCACAATGTCAGAGAAGGTCAGTCACTTTTTGCTGCACCCGGCTACTGAAGAGCTTCTTTTCCCACTTGCTCTGGACTTCCTTTTGAGGACCCTGACGGTCTGGCTGAATTCACATTGGACATCTCTCACTATACCTCCCTCAGGTACAGCTTCTTCACTCAACTCACTAATGTCCCCATTTGACTAGAATCAGAAAGTCCTTCCTGCCATAACCCCGACTTTGGGACGGCCTCCTTCCTTTTTGTCTCCTTCAGCCCTGCCCTAAGCTCTACCCTAAGCTAAGGGACCAGGGACCGGTGACATCTAGTGGTGGCTGAAAATGGTGTACCTGAAAGCACACACACATAAATAACATTTCACATAAAAATACATAAATTAACCATGACATCTTCAGGGAGGTTACAGGGCACCGGTCACCCTCCTAAATGTGCATAAGATCACGATGTGTGCCATAAACTTATGCACACTTGTGCAGAACTGCCCTGGGCCAGGCCCATGATTTCAGTGCTTGCGGTAGTGATAAAAATATGCAACAATCATGGCAAGGAGAAAAGGGGTCTGAGATATGAGCAGTAAGGTGAGTATACATTTTTTTTTTTACATTTTACATGTATGATGCTCTCGAGTATGGATAGACCCCAGAGTATTGTAAGGAACATTCAACATGCGGAGAATAGCTTAGCTGAGAATTGACTCTCTAAAGAAAATTTACACGATCTGCTCATCTCTAGTTCTAACCCCATGAGCATCTTCTTCTTTTGGGTTCTTCTCATTCTATTTCTCCAGATATTTGGCAGTGGAAGATTCCCCGTATTAAGAACTAATTATAATCTGTCTAATGAGATTTCTTCTTCCCTGTGCATCATCATGTTAGGATTATAAATTGGATCTAATGGACCTGTGTCTTTTTTCAAATTTGACAACTACTAAACAACTGGAGTAAGTGGGGATAAAAAAACTATAAAACAACTATAAGAAACTATATCGCAGATACTTGGCTCCCATCTGTGGGAACCATACAAATAATTAAAAAAGGGAAAAGATTAAATAAGTGATCTCCAAAGGTTGCTTTACATGAAAAGATAATCATTTACACGATGAACAATGGGATCATAGCTCACAAGTAGCAAACAATGTCAGACAAGTGATTAAATGGGACAAGAATTGCGAAAGAAGTGGTTGAATAGCAAATGTTACATCGTATCATCAAACATCATACACTGTGTTCACACAGAGAGATAATCTGGAGTTTAGGGTGTCCAACATTCAAATTCCATAAAAGATACCATTTATTTGTAATACATGTGTTCATAAAGTTTTGTATGACACTTACCATATATACTGCTTATACAGCATCCCCAGGCTATAGGAAACTATGGTCATTTGCCAACACTGTGCATTGGCTATGATTTCCTCCTATCACTGCTACTTACAGCAGTGACAGGAGGTCTGAACAATGAGCCGTCATGCACATGTCGCGTTTTTTTCCGCGTTTTAAACTGCACTGTGTCAATGACAAACTGCATGCTTTTGCTTTCCCAGTAAAGTCTATGAAAAATCTGAATTTCCATGCGCACATTGCGTGGCTGTCACACTGCTCACACAGCCTCTCATGCTTCTGTCGGGGCCGCTCATTAGGCTCTTACATATTCACTGCTTCCCTCGCTGACCAGCATCTGTGATTGTTTGCATTTAAATGTGCCCCTACGCTGAGTGACAGCTGTCTGACTGCAACCAATCACAGCCATTGATGGGTGGGTCTATATCATACAGTAACATAAATAAATAAATAATTTTTAAAAAATGTCGTGTGGTCTCCCCCAATTTTGAAACCCAGCCAAGATTAAGCCTCAGAGCTAAAGGCTGGTATTCTCAGGCTGAGGAGACCCACATTATTGTGAGCCCCCAGCCTAAAAATATGAGCTAGCAGCCGCCTGGAATTGCTGCATCCTGCCTCTTCCCGATTTACCCTGGTGGTACCCCATCACTAATTTTTAAGTGAAAGTAAATAAACACAAACACGCAAAAAAATACTTTATTTGAAATAAAAACAAAGAAGCATCCTCTTTCACCACTTTATTAAGCCCCCAACACTCCTCCACGTCTGACGTAATCAACATGAGGTCCAACGACGCTTCCAGCACTACTACATCTGACGCTCACAGTGAGTGCCATAGAACATGACTGCTCGCTGTGAGCTTCATGCAGCAGCTGAAGAGAGTCACGCTATCAGTAGTGACATCTCTCAGGTTAGCCACAGGCACAGTGTGACGCCCTGGCAAAACCAGGTAGCAACACATTAGGCTCCCGCATAACACCTTCCCTCACCTAGGTTACATACAGCCGACCTGAAACCCTAGTCACTTCCCCCAGGGCAAGACAGGCAAACCAGTGGGCGGGACCAGGCAGTTAGGGAACGCCCACCTAGGTGTCTAGACAGCCCGGGGCGGGAAAAACAACAGATTAAGTGTAGAGTTCGAGTTGAGTGGAATGGAGGCTGGGGCTAGGTGTAGCTCAAGTGGAGGAGAAGCTCAAATTGAACGGTGCCAGGGTTGAACCCCTGGTACCTTGGCTAGGTGGCAGACGGTGGTCCTCGTAGGCAGGTGACAGGAACACGGCAGCTGGAGATCCAAGGTGGACCGGGACAGGGTTAGAGCCCGCCGGTACCGACACCAGAGACCCGACCCGGAAACCGTGCACAGAAGGGGGTACTTGGACCCTGAAGCCAAGACTGGAACCAACAGCCTAGCTAATCAACCAATTGAGGGAAGGATTTTAGGTCCTGTCCCAACCAAAGTCCCAAAAGCAGACAACCATCCAAAGAGAGGGATAGGGCAACCGCCAGGGCCCATAGATGCCACGGGTCAGCGTCAGCGGGCACGGCTCCTCAGGTACACAAAAAGCCGGGAGCGGACTCCCGTGTTCCATACCAGGAAGTCTAAACAAACAACAGAACTAGTGCAGAGGAAAAGACGGCGACCACCAACCCGGGTGGGGGACCAGAGTACAAGTGGCCGTGGCGGCCGGCCACCAGCTCCTTGGTTTACCAAAAGACTCGTGTGACACCCCCTGGTACGGCCGGGCGTGCAGGCCCCTGCCATCGCCATACCCTGCACAGAGACACTGGGTCCCGGGGCAACCATCCCTTACCCACTGAGGGGTTAACATCCAGCTGCCACTACATCTTCCCCGGATGTCCCACAACAGCAGCGGTGGTGTCCCACTTCCCCACACACCGTGGGTGGCGTCACGAACTGAATACAGCTAAGCCAGTACAACTATATCCCCCTTTTCATTTGTCGTGTCCGCGTGACCCCCGGGTCCGGAGGATCCCTTGAGCCACACAGCGGGTTCAGATCCGAGCAGCCAGGCTGCTACAGGTGTGGGGGCGGCACACCCCGCTGGAGTATTCCACCTGTGACAGCAAATTACTCGAGTGACTGAAGTAACTCTAATCAGAGCCGCCAGCTCAATGCTGGGCTGAGGCAGACCTTGTGATTCTGATAAGAGTTGTCATCACTACCGCACCAGGGCAATCAGAAAGTGCCTAGCTAAGTGCCAGATTTGGTGCATTAAATGGATGCAAGCTGGTATTTTTAGGTTGAGACTGGGCCAATATCCATGGACCTTCCTGGTCTGATAAGATCAGCCTCAGCTGTCTGCTTTACCTTAGCTGGTTATCAAAAATAGGGTGGACTGCACATCCTTTTTTTTTTAATTATTTATTTATTTAAGAAGCACAGTAAATTACACACCCAAGGCTCTAGTTAAATATCTGACAGATATATACAGTATGTGCTTTGCATTTGTAGTTTATTGTACTTGTTAATAAATAAATAAATAACTAAATAAATAAATAAATACACAGCCAGCATCAACCCCAAAAAAGATTAACCAGATTGCCACAGCAGCAGGGCAACCAGGAAGAGCCGAGATGAAGCGCCAGTATTGGTGCATCTAGGGTGATGCATCAATTCTGGCTCAGAAGCAGGCTGGTATTTTTAGGTTGCGATGGGGAAAATAACTATGGACTTTCCCAGCTTGATAATACCAGCCCACAGCTATCTACTGTACTTTGGCTAGTTTTCAAAAATAGAGGGGGCTGAGATCATTTTATTAAATTATTAATTTATTAAATTATTTGTTTATTTAGTTCCCAGCAGTGACCTGGAGTCAGAGATGGGTCCAGGCTGCTTTCCCAGTCCTCCTGTTAGGGTCTTTCAGCAAAATACTCGAGTTTCCTATTGACTTCCATTATACTCGTTACTCGAGTTGAGCCCATCTATGCGTCCGATTCAAGGACCTTGCACTCAAGCATTTTATTACTTGCTCAATACTATACATGACCCAATATTTACAAAAGACAGTATTCACATTACACCTAACAATACGATTGGTGTCTTCAGGGGCATGAACTAAATACTAATAGTTAACTAGTTTTACATATTCATCACACTGCTGTACTCTGAGCACTGACTCAGCTCAGGTTAGTATAAAGCCTCACTCAGATGTCTGTGATACATGGACACCTAAATGAGGATTTACTGCAGCGTCTGCAAAGTGTATCAGAAGAAATGAGTTTGTTGCTGGTTACAGTGGTCTACACATTCCCCTTCAATGTACAGAGCGTCTTAACCATGGATAAAGTCATCTAGTTTAATACATTTGCTGTCACAGCATTATGGACTCACTCAGACGTTCACTCACCACCGACATCTGAATGAGGTTTCACAGTTTTTAACGGTTCAAATTTCATTTTTTGACAGATCCCGTTAAGTGTCGTGAGTTTGGCTATGAATACAAGCGATTATGCATAATTAGTGATGAGCGAACCCATGGATAAGTGGGTTCGCTGAACTAGCACGTAGAAAAAAAAAATTAACTTGACGCCGAACTTAACCCCGAACAATGAACTCCATGCTAGTCAATGGAGAAAAGACGTTCGGGGCTGTAAAATGGCTGTAGTAAGCGCTGGGGGGCTGCAAATAGAAGTTGAAAGGTAGTAAGAGCAGGATAGTTACACATATTGTGTTTTAGCCAACCACATATTCCACATTTTGTACTATCATAATCAAGATAGCATCTACATAATCAGTGAATCCACTTATATCCTCCAAAAAGAATATACGCGATGCTAATTCCTTATAAAATATACATCATTTTATTGAATATAGAAATAAAAACATACATGGACATGGACACAACAAGGTAGAGAGAAGTGCAAATATAACTCCCACGAATTGGGGGGAGGGTGGGTAGAGACTTGCTTATCTCCCATATATAGCATGGGGAAAAAACTTTCGAAATAATATATATCAGTCTGTGGGAAGATCGTCCTATGCCCTATAATTGCAGTATTGCAAGCGTACTAAAATACCACTGATGAGAGGCAAATCACAGCATGACCAGAAGGGGGACATCTCAGTCAAAGCACAGAGGATTAATCAATAGGCTATCCTCTAAATACAAAATATATGTTTTTCAACCAAATAGTTATTCCAAAATAGCATAATTATAAGTGCTACTGAGCATTCCCTCTGCTGTACATATGTGACCAACCGCAGATCTTATAGTATATTAAATTAGTTAGCATACATCAAAGACATCCAAATAAGTCATTAACATGGTCTCCAAAATAGCATAACTATAGCAGTAAATATAAGTGTCACTGGGCATTCCCACTACCGCACAAAGGAGACTGTTCATCCATAAACTCACCATACATTGATATGCTTAGTGACCGTCATGGATGTTCAGAGATGCTAAAAATCACGGTTGTTAGACCTGTTGCACCTCACTGCACGCTCCACAAACAGCTGACTATAATCACACTCCCAGGTCGGAATACAGGGCACAGACCGCAACACTGCATGTCAGTATAAGCGGCTGCTAACCAGCAGTGCACAGAATGAATGGAGGTACACCGAATAATTATAGAGGCAGAACATGTAATATAACAAATCAGAATAGCACACAGACCTGATTTAAAGTATTACAGTCTCAAGCCCACCACGTCTCAACGCATTTCACCACCTGTGCTTTGTCAGGAGGCAGATGCATCCTGACGAAGCCCAGGTGGTGAAACGCGTTGAGGCGTGGTGGGCTTGAGACTGTACTACTTTGAATCAGGTCTGTGTGCTATTCTGATTTGTTATATTACATGATCTGCCTTTATAATTATTCGGTGTACCTCCATTCATTCTGTGCACTGCTGGTTAGCAGCCGCTTATACTGACATGCAGTGTCGCGGTCTGTGCCCTGTATTTATCTAAAAGCATGATTTATAGAGTCCTTTTTCTGCCATTGGGTTACAGACTGTGACCGATAGCGGCTGCATGTATGGTGAGTGCCCTGTCGGACTCACAGCATGACCCACGCTGACACCCGACCTGGGAGTGTGATTACAGTCAGCTGTTTGTGGAGCGTGCAGTGAGGTGCAACAGGTCTAACAACCATGATTTTTAGCATTGCTGAATATCCATGATGGTCACTAAGCATATCAATGTATGGTGAGTTTATGGATGAACAGTCTCCTTTGTGCGGTAGTGGGAATGCCCAGCGGCACTTATATTTACTGCTATAGTTATGCTATTTTGGAGACCATGTTAATGTCTTATTTGGATGTCTTTGATGTATGCTAACTAATTTAATATACTATAAGATCTGCGGTTGGTCACATATGTACAGCAGAGGGAATGCTCAGTAGCACTTATAATTATGCTATTTTGGAATAACTATTTGGTTGAAAAACATATATTTTGTATTTAGGGGATAGCCTATTGATTAATCCTCTGTGCTTTGACTGAGATGTCCCCCTTCTGGTCATGCTGTGATTTGCCTCTCAGCAGTGGTATTTTAGTACGCTTGCAATACTGCAATTATAGGGCATAGGACGATCTTTACGCAGACTGATATATATTATTTCAAAAGTTTATTCCCCATGCTATATATGGGGGATAAGCAAGTCTCTACCCACCCTCCCCCCCCAATTCATGGGAGTTATATTTGCACTTCTCTCTACCTTGTTGTGTCCATGTCCATGTATGTTTTTATTTCTATATTCAATAAAATGATGTATATTTCAAAAGGAATTAGCATCGTGTATATTCTTTTTGGAGGATATAAGTGGATTCACATATTGTGTTTTGCGGTATTTCCTGAATAATCGTGCTACAGTTGGACTGTCTTCCTGGCCTGCTAATTAAGGTTGATGAATATTCACTGCTTCCTCTGCCTACTCTCTGTGCCAATGTCTGTGATTGGTTGCAGACTGCTATACACACCCCTCAACCTGTGTCTGTTATTGATTGCAGTCGGTTTGCTATACAGTAGTGTAAAAATAAATAAATAATTTAAAAAAAAATGACAGGCTCCTGCCATATTATGATAGCCAGCGCAGGTAAAACAACAGTAGCAGGCTGTAGCCCCCACCTGTGAGCTTTACTGTGGCTGGATATCCCCCCATTTTTTATGTCCAGCCATGTTGCAGCAGACAGGTGAGGGGTGGTATTATAAGGATCGGAAGTGTCATGGTTATTGGTCCCCCCCAGCCAAACAATAACAGCACGCAGCTGCCCAAAACTGTTGCATCCATTAGATGGCTGCTCTGCAACCTTTCAACAAGCTTTACTCGGGTGACAATCCGGACATACAGTACAGTCAAAAGTCTCTGTTCGGGGTTCAGCACCAAACACAAGGTGCTCGGTACGGATCTTAAACTTTACAGTTCGGGTTCACTCATCCCTATTCATAATCAGAGTGAGAGTATAGATGTGATATCAACTGCGGTTGTTATACTATTCATACACACAGCTCTTTGCATGTACAGAGTGGTTAAAGAAGTTTCACACTGTGCCAAACGTTTGGGATGTTTTTCATTTTAGGTATCCCATTAAATGAAGTACCTTTAAACTCCTGGTGATTCTCCGTTATTTACTCAAATCACAGTTAAAAAGTGCCAAACGAGATACATATGTAATTGAATAAAGTACTGTATTTAATTCTAAACTACATGTTTCTGCTCTGGATGAAACTACTTTAAAAGGTATTATTATAAATATTTTTTCAAAGCTATGTAATGTATAGAAAGGGAACTAATAATAAACATTCTCTAAGGAAATATTTCCATTACTGGATTCAAAGGGGGACATGGTCTGTTATTTCGGTAAACCTCTGTTTAGGGCTGCTTTTATTCAAGGAATTTGGTGTACGGGGCATTCCTTTGTGAAAAAGATTTCTAAAGATTGAGAAAAGGCAAAAAAATATTTATAAAGAATAGCTAAGGAGGACAAGTAGCAGATCTAAAAATCTAAAAGAAAAATATTGTATTGTTGGAAAATGGAGACTCTCAGTCACTGATCTGTGCTATGATATAATGTAATAAGAATAATATGGAAAATATGTTTATTACTAAGTATATAAAAAATAGCTTGTAATTATCCAATTATCATGTTACCTTAATATTCTTCCGGCATATAACTGGTTAGCAGTCAGCTTGAGGCTTTATTTTGGCTTGTTTACACCACATTTCATCCTCTCTATATATACACACACACACACACACACACATCAACCCATTAGAGAACCTCGATACAAAAATGTGGTTTCTTTTGCCATAAAATTTTAATTAGCCTTTTGGCAGGAAACTGTTCCATGGATTAAATTGATTCATTATTTTGTAAGCGAATGGTGTACAATGAAAGGTTTTAATATCAAAATTAGGCAGGAATAAAAAAAAATAGCAATGAACATGGTCAAAATAGACCCCTTTCATTAACGCCGGGTCTTCAGGGTCATGACCTGCAATTTAAACCTTTTTATTGATTCACTTTAATGGCAGTTTTCGTAACATATAGTGTTAGTTGTGGGAGGTAAATCAGACTGTGGCTGCTGATTTGCAAATTCCGTAAAACCATTTTGGATCAATTTAGCGTTCAACCAACATTATCTCTGAGGTGAATTAACACATAGTGCTTGCTTGAAAACCACAGAATACCAATCCTGAGGTATCAGCAGTAACTCTAACCACAACATAATGTAAGTAAATCAAGCAGCATTAGGAGCTGTAAAGGCACACAGAGAAGAACGGAGATAATCAATGCAGATTTGTTCTTTTTCAGTGCCTTGAAGACCAACATAAAATGCTTTGGTTATATGACTTTAGGTTCTACTTTTCAACTGTGACTGGATCGCTTTTGGGACAATCAGGAATAACGCACTTGTACCAAATAAATGAGCCCCTTTTGGGTGTCCATATCTCTATATCCATTGCTATATCCTACTCTCATTGATCTCAGCACTGGTGGCCACAGACAGCAGAGGTCCCCTGTGCTAGGATAGTATATGGACCTTTTGAAGTCCAATAGCTCATCATATGCCCAATTTTACTTAATTTGGAGGTAGAAGTGGGCCCCCTTACAACTTGGACCCGTGTGCGGCGGCACAGGTTGCACCAATGATATGTCCACCCGTTTCTCAGGCCATCTACTCTATAAGCATAGGTAATCTTCTCTGAACACTGTTTCTGGGAGGTTTTAAGCAGAAGAAGGATCAAGAAAGATTGGCTAAAGCTTCCAGGAGTCCAGAAGGTTTTCTCATTTTCCAGGAGCCTCACAGATATACATGAAATCTGCAAAGTTATAAGGGTTATCCAAAACTTGTATTATTTATGTATAAGAACTAACAGGAAGGTATTGGCAACGTCATGCTAATTGATGTTTGACTTCTTGCAATTACTTAGAAGGGAGTCGGCTGTCAATCAGAATTATATTGGCAGAAATACCCCTTCACAAAATTGCCAGCAGGAGCAAAATATGCCAGTTTAGTGCCCATGCATTGTGCCCCTATATATTGTAGTGCCCTCATACATTGTGACCAGCTTGTGCTTTTGGCAACATGCACCCCGTAAATTGTTACAATAATTCCATATACAGGATGGCTTAATGTGGGTTGCACACTGTTGGGCTCTAAAACCGGGGGCATTTAGATTTGGGAATGCAAATTTCACTGGATTATGTTTGGGAGGTGTTGCTTTTCCAGAATCTTTGTTCTAACAGTAACGTAGGAACCCCAGTATTTCCAGTGAGAAATGCCTAAAAGTACATCACTGAAACAAAGACCAGACAGAGTCCAAAGTGGCTCCATCTGCCTCATTATATTGAGGGATTTGTCTGATTCGCATTTTTGGGAAAAACCATGGCGTAAACGCCCAGGGTAGATCACAGAATAAATGTAAGCTGAGACTTAATCTGAATTTTAGGTTGTAAAATGAACATGTAAAATGAAGTAGAAGAATAGTTCCAATTTTTATTTTTTCACTGTTCTATGTGTGGTATTAGTTATAAGACGGCTTTAAATTTTGGGTCTGTGCAATTACAGCGATATCAGATTTATATAGTATTTATTACGCTTTCTGCCATCATAAAGTCAAAATACTTTTTTATAATACATCGTTTTTCTTTTTCGATATTCTGAAAGCTGTAACTTCTTTATTTTTTGGAGAACAGGACTGCGTAAGGGCTATTTTTTTTTACCATTTTGGGTATCTAAAAATTTTCATCTCTTTTTATTCAGAATTTTCAGGTGCAGAATGAACAAAACTAGCAAATCACTTATTGATTTTTTTTATTTTTTTTTTGCGCTGTTCATTGTGCAGTAATAGTGATTTATTGATGAATGGATTTATTCTACGGGTCAGTAAAAATACGCTTTGCCACTTTTGCACACACACAACAATATTTTACAAATAGCTATAATAGGCTTTTTTGATGTTTTCATTCATACTATACCAAAATTAATTTTTGATCACTTATTAAATTTTTGAGGGGACAGCATGTTGAAAACATGACATTTTCGGCATATTTTAAATTTTTTTTTACGGTATTCACCACACTGAATAAATAGTGTAACAGTTTATTATTTTTGTTTTAACACAACAGTTGCGTTTTTTATGGCGAAGTGGCTTATCGTGATTTTTGTGGACTTTTTTGTGTGTTTTTCACTTTCTTTTACGTATTTTAACTTTTTTTTAACTTTTTCACTTAGTCTGACTTTGGGACATTAATATTTTTCACTTTGATATCTGGTATATTGTACTATTATACTGCAGTATATGAGACCTGTCAGGGTCTCACTGACAGAACCTGTTAGACTCTACTTATGGCAGGATCTAATTGGCCACTATACTCTGGGGTCATCAGACAACCTCAGGGAAAAATGGCAATAACCGGCACATGTGATGTGATAGTGGGTGGCCAAGCCTATGAAAGGGCGTCTTTAACCCCCAGTTAATCACTTAGATACTGCTGCCGAGGTTGACAGCAGTATTTGAGGGGTTAATCAGCACTGACTGGTTCCAAAACCAGTCGAGGCTGATGCGCGCGAATGTCAGCTGTTATATACAGCTGTCTCCCAAGGGAATTTCACCTGTGGTGGAGTGCTATCATTAGATTTTGGAATAATAATAATTTATACAATTGGATGTGTAAAAGAAAATGTTGCTTTGCTGAGATAATCTTATATATGTGCCCTTGCTATGTACTGTGTCTGAATATGCAGAGCTGTTCCAGTTCATCATCTGAATATACCACAGCACCTGGCCAGTGGAGGAAGCAAAAGCGTATACAGACAGGACAACATGAGATAGCAGCGATTGCTTTCTGTGAGGTAAAACATTTCCCTGCCTGTTAAGAACATGTTTTACCTCACAAAAAGCAGTCACTCCATCCCGTGTTGTCCTGTCTGTATACTATTTTGCTTCTTCCACTGGTCAAGTGCTGTGGTATGTTCAGATGATGAACTGGAGCAGCTCTCCCCATTCAGACACATCCATTACACAGTACTTAGCAGAGGCACATTATAAGATTATCTCAGATCAGCATCATTTTTTTTTACACATCCAATTTTAGAAGTTATCATTAATTCAAGATCTATTGATAAAAATGTACTTTGTTAGTGGGACAACTCCTTTAAGGTGAGTATGCACCTTGGAACATTATGTAATTCTTGTCCCCTTTCTATCTATTTTTCTTATACTGTGTTCAGGTTGATAGCAATAAAGGGCTCTTTACACGCTGTGATATCACTATCGATATTGCTAGCTAGCATACCCACCCCCGTCGGTTGTGTGTCACGGGCAAATCGCTGCCCATGGCGCACAACATCACTAACACCCGTCACACATACTTACCTGCCTAGCAAAGTCGCTGTTGCCGGTGAACCGCCTCCTCTCTAAGGGGGTGGTTTGTTCAGCGACATCCCAAAGTGGCCGCCCAATAGAAGCGGAGGGGCGGAGATGAGCGGTATGAACATCCCGCCCACCTCCTTCCTTCCTCATTGCGGGCGGCCGCAGGTACGAGGTTGTTTCTCATTCCTGCGGTGTCACACGTAGTGATGTGTGCTGTTGCAGGAACGACGAACAACCTGCGGCATTAACATCCAATGATATTATGAAAATGGACGACGTGACAATGATCAACGATTTTTGACGCTTTTGCGATCAGTGATCGTCGCTCCTACGTGTCACATGCAACGATATTGCTAACGACGCCAGATGTGCATCACTAACGACGTGACCCCAACGATATCTCGTTAACGATATTGTTGCGTGTAAAGCACCCTTAAGTTATTGGTAAGCTCTATCCTTTATCACATTGGTAATATGGTATCTACACCTATTCATTTTGTTGGATATTATAGGTTTTATTCTTGCATCATTTGGAATGGTGATGTCAGGCTTCCACCATGGGCACAGAAGCAGAATGGAGATAGAACTACAAAGAGCAGTTAGACTAAAGCCCACAACAACAAGGGAGTGAACAAGCACAAGGGTCAGGAGCCAAGAGGTCACGTGAGAAGCCAAAAAGGGGAAGCAGAGCCGTGCTCAGGAAACGTAACTGGGTTCAGAGGCCGGGAGAGCAAGTAAGTACAAAAGAGGGGGAGGGGACCGAGATACAGAACGGGACTGGGATCTGGGAGACAGGGCAGACAAACTGTGCAAGAAAAACGGAGGTCATGGAGAGGTAAGAAGTGTAGAGGGAAGGATCAGGGCTAACTCACAAGAACCAGTTGTGTACGCTGCAGAGCAGGAACTATTACTGATGGCGTTCCGGAGGTCTCCACACCATAATAAAGTGGCGTGAGTCCCAGAACAAGGCACAACCGAACAGACCCCTCCTATCTGACTTAACCCTGTCACAGTCAAGCTACAGTCATAACAGTTGAGTTTTCCAAAAGTTTGATCTCTATCAAGAAAACGTTTTATGTTTAATCTAATAAATTAGCCTTAACCATATGTCATGGGAAACCATTATGTTCCTGAGAGTTGTTGGATCTCTACATTTATTCAAAGATCAGTTGGATTGCTTGGAAAAATTCTACTAACTGTAAAATAAATATACAGAATTGGCCAATCTGCTTTAGAGCAATATAAGTCATTGATGTTTATCAGATATGACATGAGATGTATTTGTTTTTCTACATAAATGCTACAGCTCCTCGAATTTGTGAAATATCGTAGTTTTGCTTATTTCGAATGATTACAAAATTGATTAATAATAACCAAGCTAAAAGCAACATTTCTCCGCCATTAATTAATTTAATAAGGGGAAGTAAATTTCACATAAATACATTGTGTTTATTATTGTTTTATTATTGTAAACTGGAGACGAGCTACTTTTGTCTTTCAAAGAATGCATCATTCATTTCTGCGCAGTGGAAGGGACAGGCTTACTCTACAGGATTAAAGGCTGAATTTTTAATTTACAAACTGAGTTTTTGTTGGGATTTGACTTCAATTTGCCTTTATGGTTTTATATAAAGCTTGGTATTAATGGCTCAGAAGGGAGGGGGGTGCACTGGAGATGAGTTGCTTCCTTGTCATTCAGAATAGATAGACTGCTTCTTGATATGCAATGCTCTTTGTGCATTTTTTTTTTTACTTAAACTTAGAGGAATTCTTTGGACTATGGCCTCTGAATAAAAGCAAAATGCAAACAAGAAGGATCACTGTAGGGGGAGGTAAAAAAAAAAAAAAGAATGGCCATGCTCAGGGTCTTCAGAAAGCCCCATTGCTGCCATGCTAAAATATTAACATGCTAAGGGGAGAAAAAGGAGCTCCAACATAGCCTCAAGCGCTTTAAAACTATTTAGTAATTGGATCTAGCTTCAGTTGCTACTGTTAGGGTGTGCACATTATCATCTTTTTGGCACCTTTTGTATCATTCTTGTGACAACTTTGCCGTCAGTGTGTTCACTTTTTTTACATTATATACACAAAAGCCACCTGGAAAAAGGTCAGGTCACATTTTGTAACTGCTTCATGGCTTTCGAAACCTGAAGTGGTTACAATTTACTCTAAGAGACTGAAAATATGCAAGGACAGTAATTTTGACATCACAGTGCATATGTCAGGTTTCCACCAGCGTGGTGCAGAAGCTGAATAGAGATACAACTCCAAAGAACAGTTAGACTAAAGCCCAAGAAGGCACACGCACCAGTGAAAGGGTAGTCAGCAAGCCTAAAGGCCACTTTACACGCAACGACATCGCTAACGAGATATCGTTTGGGTCATGGAATTCGTGACGCACCTCCAGCCTCGTTAGGGACATTATTGCGTGTGACACATACAAGCGACTGCTAACGATCAAAAATACTCACCTTATTGTTGATCGTTGACACGTTGTTCTAATCCCAAATATTGTTGCTGGTACTGGACGCAGGTTGTTCATCGTTCCTGAGGCAGCACACATCGCTATGTGTGACACCCCAGGAATGACAAACAACACCGTACCTGCGTCCTCCGGCAACGAGGTGGGTGTGACTTCCATGTGGCTGCTCTCCGCCTCTCCGCTTCTATTGGACGCTTGCCATGTGACGTCGCTGTGACGTCGCACAAACTGCCTCCTTAGAAAAGAGGCTGTTCGCCGGCCACAGCGACATCGCTAGGTGTAATACTATTGTATGTTCTGAGGATTTCGATAGCGTTAGGGCAATGACAACCAGAGACGAGTTCTTGGTACAAAGATGTTTATAATATGTAACCACAATAGGTACACAACGGAACAAACACAGTAGAACAATAACACACGAAATACCTTCCCGAAACGGAGCGAAGGGAATTCCCGGGGCCACGCACCGGACTCCCCCAGGGAGACCACCAAGAGCGAACCCCTATACAGGGACTGTCTGGCAATCACCCCGGAAGGCCTAAATGCGCAGCAGCCGGGACACAAGGGGCAAGTGGTAAAGTCCAGAAGTGTCCGTACGGGGATGATAGTCCAGAGTGGTTACGAACCAGAAGGAACCGGGCAGAAGTGCTGACCAAAGACGGCAGACGGAGTCCGGGCACAGCTTGAAGAAACCGGGTACGGTCCAGAGTCGGTAGTCTTTCAAGAGGATCCAAAGGCGATCAGGAATTAGGAGCAGCAAAGCAGGAGCACACAGCAAGCAGTATACTCAGGCACTGGACTAGGCTTAGAGGCGGCCTTTTAAGCAGCTGGACAGGAAGTAGGGCAACAGAACAGTAAACTCCATGTTAACCGAGGGCAAGCTCTTTCAAAAGAGAACTGGAAATCCCGGAAACCTGACATTACTCCCCCCCCCAGAAACGGCCTCAGGACGGATCAGGGCCAGGCTTGTCCGGGTACCGCCGATGAAACTGAGCAATCTTCCGGGGTGCCCGAATGTTACCCACCGGTTCCCAGGAATCGTCCTCGGGGGCGTACCCCTGCCAACGTACCAGATACTGAAGCTGACGACGATGGAGCCGGGAGTCAATAATGTCCTCAACCACGAACTGCTCCTCGCCGTCAACCATCACAGGCGGAGGAGGAGGCACGACACGACCATGGAACGTATTAGGAGAAACGGGTTTGAGGAGAGAAACATGAAAGACCGGGTGTACCTTTAGATGGTGCGGTAACCGCAGCCGACAGGCCACAGGGCTCACGATTCCGGTGATCTTAAACGGACCGATGAATTTTTGTCCCAGCTTCTGCGAAGGAACACCCAATCTCAGGTTTTTGGTGGATAACCATACAGAGTCCCCTACCTTATACATGGGTGCCGGTTTCCGGTGAGTGTCTGCCGACCTCTTGTAACGCTCCTGAGCCGTAGCCACAGTGTCCTTTAGAACCTCCAGATTTCGTCGTAGCTCTGTCAATCTGTCCTCCACCGCTGGCACCGAAACCGCAACCGGTGACCTAGGCAAAACATTCGGATGGTAACCCAAGTTAGCGAAAAAGGGCGTTACCTTAGTGGAGCTGCTCTGAGTGTTGTTATACGAGAACTCCGCCAACGGAAGCATCTTCAACCAATTGTCCTGCAGATGGCTGACATAACATCGAAGGTATTGTTCCAGGGTTTGATTAGTCCGTTCGGTTTGCCCATTTGTCTGAGGATGGTATGCAGAAGACAAACAGACATCAATCTGGAGTGCCGTACAAAACCCCTTCCAGAACCTAGACGTGAACTGCACGCCCCGGTCAGAGATGATCTCGTCTGGTACCCCATGCAATCGGAATACGTTCTGGATAACCAAATCCACTGTCTCTGCGGCTGAGGGAAGACCGGTACACGGAATAAAGTGAGCAGCTTTCGTCAACCGATCCACCACCACTAAAATGGTATTGTGACCGCCTGAGACTGGCAACTCCACAATAAAATCCATTGAGATAGATCCCCAAGGGCGAGATGGAATGGGTAACGGATGGAGGAGTCCCGTAGGAGCCACACGAGGGACCTTGCACCGGGCACAAACCACACATGAGTGGACATAGTCCTTTACATCTTTTAAACAGGTAGGCCACCAGAAAAAATGGCTCAGAAATTCCTGCGTCTTCTGTACCCCCCTATGACCAGCCAACACGGAGTCATGGACCAACTTGAGAACCCGAAGTCTTACGGCCTCCGGGACATAAATGCGTCGCTCTCTCAACCACACACCATTCCGAAGAACAAGAGTTACATCATTCGGGGGGGCAGCAAGAAATACGTCACCATCATAGGCCAGCTTGATGTCCTTCCACAAGTCCTGGTCCTGGATTACTCCAACGAAATTGGCATCCGATAACACGGTCTGAGACGGGGTTCCAGGCACGGAGTCCACGGCATGGATTCGGGACAAGGCATCGGCTTTCCCATTACGTGAACCTGGACGGTATGTAACGATGAAATTGAACTGGTTAAGGAATAGGCTCCAACGGGCTTGCCGTGGAGACAGGCACCTGGCAGATTTAAGAAATTCCAGGTTACGATGATCTGTGAGTACTATCACTTGCTGCGCAGCTCCCTGTAAGTGGTGTCTCCATTCCTTAAAAGCTGAAATAATCACCAACAATTCCTTGTCCGCAATGTCATAGTTCCTTTCTGCAGGGGACAACCGGCGAGAAAAGAAAGCACACGGATGCAAGAGACTCTTGTCCCCAGTCCTTTGAGAAAGGATTGCCCCTAATGCATAGTCGGAAGCGTCGACTTCCACGATAAAGGGAAGTGCGGGATTCGGATGTACTAATATCGGCGCTGAGGTAAAACAAACCTTGAGACGATGGAAAGCTTCCTGGGCCTGGGCGGACCACACAAACTTCTGTCCTTTCTTGGTTAACAGAGTGATGGGATGGACGATCTCTGAAAAGTTACGGATAAAGCGTCGGTAAAAGTTGGCAAAACCGACAAAGCGTTGTACCTCTTTGATGTTTCCCGGTTCCGGCCAGTCTAGAATTGCTTGTATCTTGCCAGACTCCATGTTCAGTCCCTGAGGAGAGATGACATAACCTAAGAATTGTATTTGTGAGCAATGGAATTCGCATTTCTCCAGTTTAATGTACAGGTGGTTATCCCTCAGACGTGTAAGTACGGTCTTGACGTGCTCCTGGTGTTCCTGTAGGGAATCAGAAAAGATCAGGATATCATCCAGATAAATCACCATGAATTGGTCCATTATATCCCTAAAAATATCGTTAACTAGATGTTGGAAAGCCGCGGGAGCGTTACAAAGTCCAAAAGGCATTACTAGGTACTCATAATGTCCATACCGACATCGGAACGCGGTCTTCCACTCGTCTCCGGGACGTATACGAAGTAGATTATATGCCCCACGGAGATCCAATTTAGTGAATATTTTTGCCTGTTGGACTCTCTCCAATAGCTCAGGAATCAACGGTAACGGATACCGGTTCCGGATGGTTATTTTATTCAGTTCCCGGTAGTCAATACAGGGCCTCAGAGTCCCCTCTTTCTTTTTCACGAAAAAGATGGGTGCCCCTGCTGGTGAGGTAGACGGGCGAATAAATCCCTTGGCTAGACTTTCATCGATGTACTCCTTTAGTGCTTCTAGCTCAGGTGCCGCCAACGGGTAGACATGACCAAACGGGATCTCTGCCCCTGGGAGTAAGTCTATGGGACAATCATACGGTCTATGCGGGGGAAGCCGATCGGCTTTTCTTTTGTCGCATATATCAGCGAAGTCATGATAAACCGGGGGTAAAACAGGTACCTGTACAGTGCCCTCCGCATTCGGTGTTACTGGAACCGGTACAGTTGGACTAATGGTCGGACCATTCTGCGGTGGGAAGGATATTTCCTTAGTCTCCCAATCGATGACTGGATTCGTAGACCGTAGCCACGGAATTCCTAAATTAATCGGAAAATGAGGAGAAGAAATCAACATGAAAACAAGGGTCTCCTGCTGACCTGGCTTCATCACGCATTCTAGGGGTACTGTTTCCCGATCAACTGGTCCAGAAACTAACGGAGATCCGTCTACCGTCTCCATGGTAACCGGTGAGGGTCTTTGCTGAGTCCGGATACCGTGTTTCCTGGCAAAAGAAGAGTCCATGAAATTTCCCCCTGCCCCAGAGTCTATCATAGCAGATGTAGGTATTAGCTGTCCCTCCCACCGGATCTGAATGGGAAGCGAGCAATGGGTATATTTCCCTTCTGAGTCTTTCGGTGATGTGGACATTACAGTCAAGGGAAATACCGCATCCAGGTGTCCACTTGCCTCAGAGATATCGGACTCTGCGTCCGTGTTGTCACACTCTGCCATGGCTGCCAATACCTTATTTGGGCGATTTGGACGTCTCGGGCAGTCAATCAAGAAATGGTCCGATTGACCGCAATAGAAACACAAACGCTCACGGAGCCGGTGTTCATGACGTTCGTTGGTCTCTCGCTTTTGCAGAGAGTCCACTTGCATAGGAACGTCCTCGGCCTCCCGTGGCATCCTGAGAGCGGGTTCTCTGGAAGGAAACGCAGAGTTGGTTACCCGGTTTACGGCTGCCCATTTTTCCTGTCTACGTTCCGTCAAGCGGGTATCAATACGCACACAGTGCTGGAGAAACGGTTCCAAATCCCCTGGAGATTCGGAACGAGCTTAATCGTCCTTGATGGTACCGGACAAACCTTTTCTGAAAACAGACAATAATGCATTGTTTCCCCAGTCGGTGTCTACCACTAACCTCTTGAACTCAGTGGCGTATTCAACGACAGAACGCTTTCCCTGACGTAAGGAAAGGAGAGCCGATTCAGCGGTAGCACGGCGATTCGGATCATCAAACATTTGCGCCATTGCGGTCAGAAAGTCATCCAGGTGATTTAAACGGATATCCCGATTCTCTATCATAGGATTAGCCCAAGCAAGTGCTCGTGAGGTTAATAACATGATTATACATAACACTTTTGACCGGTCAGAACGGTAATAATCGGCATGTACATCAAAAAACAGTATACATTGGTTAACAAATCCACAAAACTGACTACGCTCACCATTGAAACGGAATGGGGGTAACCTAGGCATACCGGCAGTTGATACGGACGTAGTGGGGACGGCTTCCTGAGCCTCCACTCTGACTTGCAAATCCTGAATAGCCGGACCCAGTACCTGGTGATCATGGCCCAGTTGTGCCTCCACATCTCTAAGTTTAGTTTGTACCGCCTCCATCTCCTGCTGCAAGGAGTGAATCATGGAAAAGAGCTGATCTACTCGTGTCTCAGTCATTGCCCCAGCGAAATCCTTTTGTGGCCTGAGTATAATGTAATACTATTGTATGTTCTGAGGATTTCGATAGCGTTAGGGCAATGACAACCAGAGACGAGTTCTTGGTACAAAGATGTTTATAATATGTAACCACGATAGGTACACAACGGAACAAACACAGTAGAACAATAACACACGAAATACCTTCCCGAAACGGAGCGAAGGGAATTCCCGGGGCCACGCACCGGACTCCCCCAGGGAGACCACCAAGAGCGAACCCCTATACAGGGACTGTCTGGCAATCACCCCGGAAGGCCTAAATGCGCAGCAGCCGGGACACAAGGGGCAAGTGGTAAAGTCCAGAAGTGTCCGTACGGGGATGATAGTCCAGAGTGGTTACGAACCAGAAGGAACCGGGCAGAAGTGCTGACCAAAGACGGCAGACGGAGTCCGGGCACAGCTTGAAGAAACCGGGTACGGTCCAGAGTCGGTAGTCTTTCAAGAGGATCCAAAGGCGATCAGGAATTAGGAGCAGCAAAGCAGGAGCACACAGCAAGCAGTATACTCAGGCACTGGACTAGGCTTAGAGGCGGCCTTTTAAGCAGCTGGACAGGAAGTAGGGCAACAGAACAGTAAACTCCATGTTAACCGAGGGCAAGCTCTTTCAAAAGAGAACTGGAAATCCCGGAAACCTGACACTAGGAAGGTAAGTATGTGTGATGGCTCCTAGTGATATTGTCCCCCACGGGCAGCGATTTCCCCGTGAAGCACAAACGACGGTGGCGGGTGCTTTCACGAGCGACATCGCTGGCATGCATGTAAAGCAGCCTTAAGTCTTAACCAGGATGTCACGTCTGAACAAGGGAGCGAGAAAGCCACAAATGAGTTGAAGCATAAGGGTCAGGAGTCGCAAGGTCACGTCAAAAGCCAATTGGGGGAAGTAGATCCGTGGTCAGGAAACATTACCGAAGTCAGAGGCCGGGTTAGCAAGTAAGTACACAGAAGGGAAAGGAGACAGAGACACAGTACAGGACCGGGGTCAGAGAGACAGGGCAGACAAAAAGTACTAGGGAAATAGAGGTCTGGGAGAGGTAAGCTGGGTAGCGGGATGGATCAGGGCTAACTCACAAGAACCAGTTGTGCATGCTGCAGAGCAGGAACTATTACTATCAGGCAGCATGGTGGCTCAGTGGTTAGCACTGCAGTCTTGCAGCGCTGGGGTCCTGGGTTCAAATTCCACCAAGGACAACATCTGCAAGGAGTTTGTATGTTCTCCCCGTGTTTTCATGGGTTTCGTCCGGGTACTCCGGTTTCCCCCCACACACGAAACACAAACAGATAGGGACTCTAGATTGTGAGCCCCAATGGGGACAGTGTTGCCAATGTATGTAAAGCGCTGTGGAATTAATAGCGCTATATAAATGAATAAAATTATTATTATTATTACTGGCGGCATACTGGAGGAGTCCACACGATAATAAAGCGGTGTGAGTCCCAAAACAAGGCACAACCGACTAAGCAGCTCCCACTAGACTTAACCCCGTCAAAGTCAAGCTATAGTCATGACAGCATACTGTACATCCATTCTTTTTGGCATTTTTTAAGAATTTTGTCAGGCAGTATTTTCAGTGGTGCCACATGAAAAATACATCTTGTGCATATATCTGTAGGGGCAAAAACAAAACCCAAGCTAAACCAATCTTTTCAGATGTTTCTAAGGCTTATGCAGATGACCCTATTTTTGGCCAGGTGCAATACATCAAAGAATCAGATCGCACTCCGGCCAATTTAACTCAAAGAGGCAGTTAGGGGAAAACAATCACAGCATGCACGATTTTCCACTCAGACTCACCAATTCTAGTCTGTGGGTGCTAAAAAAAATCAGATGCAACAGTAAGTCATCCCATTTTAACAAATGAATTGCAATTTTTGTAATAAAGGAAACTATAAGTGGTTTCGTAAGTGATTAAAAGCTGCTACTGAAAAAAAAATCGATTGTAAATGGACAGCACATGCATGATAAATGAGAAAAAAAAATCTTCCCACATTCCTGGATGAAAATTGGACAGAATTTTTATACGCTCATGGGAACCTACCCTAAGTGCCAGGATACAGAGAGAAGAAGTTTGTCAGCATCCAAAAATAAAATGACATGAGATGGAATACCAAACAGATTTCACTTGTCCCACTTTTCTGGATAAGAATTGGACCGATTTTTTTTACGACAGTGTGAGAGTACAATCAAGATGTTCTTATGCCCAAATAGGTCAAAAGACAGGGATTGTCTTAAAGTTAGTGAAGCACTCCCATCAAAGTTTTTATCCTAATATATTGCAATCATCATAATATATTGCACTGTGTATTTATAATTGCTACTTTTTCCTTTCTATCCAGTTAGCCCTTCTTTTTTCCATTAGTACTATGTGATTAAAAACTGACTAGCTGAGTACTTTTAATCTCTATATAGAAACAGGAATTCTACTGTCCCTACGTCAGTCATCACTGCAAATGTCCATGGCAGGTGGACGAGGGAACAGCTAAGCAAGAGCTAAAGAGGGGAATGATTTATGCAGCAACAAGATACTTCCTGTTTCTACATAGAGCACAGAAAGGAAAAGAATTTACTGGGTAGAAAGGCAAAATGAGTAATTGTAATTACACAGTACTATATAAAATGTTAATTGCCATATATTAAGATAAAAACTTTGATGGGATTACTACTTTAACCCTTTTTTGGAAAACATGAAAAAAAATTGTTTAAAAGAACTGAGAGTCCTCAGTGGTTGATACCTTTTAAACATTTTTTTTATCTCTACTGGCTAACACGGTACAAAGATATACTTTACTTGGAAAACATGAACATGCAAAAAATAAATGTGGTTGGATAGAAATGATAGAACACAAAATTCTCTTAAAGATAATCTTTAATCAGCATTACGCATGTTTAAAGAAAGGTTTGGCCATAATGCTGCTGTTATACTGATTAAATAGATACCTTCAGTGAAGAAATCAGCTGCCTGATTACTGTCTAATCATCATTAAAAGTTTTGGTTTCCTAAGCTTTTGGTGCATTGGGGCTTGATTGTGGGTTGGGACTGTTGATAGGGTCTTCAGCTCTGCCCTAACCAGTCCTCTTCCTCTGGAGTTTGCATCTTTTTTCTATTTTAAATTGTAGCTTGGTGCCATCATAATTTAGGGCAATGCTTGCTCAGAGTGATTTCACGGGGGGCTTCAATAACACGGTACCGTTGGAGGCGCATGTGCAGAATGGCTGTATTTAGTAAAATAATGCCAATTGTGGATCACAGGAAGATTTAGATCTCGGCCCAATGATGAGCCAAGAACTCAACCTGCGCATGTGCAGCCACCAGCGCCATTTTACTAAAAAACCATTGTGTTTTCAATTTGCAGATGCCACTCCACCAGTGCCATTTTACTGAAGCATGCTGCAAGATCATTCTGTGCAAGCACCACCTGCATTTAGGGCGATGTCAACACGCAATTTAATAGAAGAATACAAGGCACTCCCAAGATTGGCTGCAACGTGTGATTTATTTAATGTGCATAACAACAACAAAGCGTTTTCGGTCCGTAGACCTTCCTCAGTAAGCACATTCGTGAAGAGGAGTTCAGCGTGGGTGATTAGCGCGGCGTCAACACGCAATTTAAAACAGAATGAAGAGACAAACACAAGAGGCAGAAGTGGGGTTGGGGCAGAGATAAATACCCTACCAACAGTCCAGTCCCACAGTTCCGCCCCAATGCACCAAAAGGTTAGGAAACCAAAACTTTTAATGATGATTAAACAGCAACCAGGCTGCTAATTTCTTCACTGAGGTATCAATAGAATCAGATTAATCCTTCATTCACAAGGCAGTATTTATGATCAGTATTTTATCAGTATGTGTATGCCAAAGCAAAGAGTGTCTTCAAAACACTGAACAGGCATCAATCTTTCAATTCTAGTTTTCCTCTGTGCGTTCCACTCCTGACTTTGACATACAAACACTGATGAAACACATATGCAAATACTGATGTGTGAATGAGGCCTAACAGCTCCATTATGGCCATACTTTTGTTTTAATATGCATAATCTCTATGGCATGTTCTCTTTAAACAACAATATTTTTTCCACTTTTACTTGCAAATACAGAAGCTGATAATACTCTATAAATGATACGTCATATTAACACATTGGTGTAGTTGGAATAACACATAATTTTATGGTATACAAACTGTCGACATCCACTAGAGACTTAAAAATTCCATTAGTAATACAATTTACAAATGGGTTAACATACAAAATCATTTTTGTGTTGGTGTCATGGTCCATATAATCTGTCATTATAACTGTAATCCACAATTATAGACATTTTAATAGTTATATAGTCTTTGAAATTAAGTGATAAGAAATGCAATTTTCTTTAAACTTTAAGATGTATAACTCATCTTCAAATATTCTGTAATAACCATTTTAAGCTGTTTCTGCATTTTGCAGTGTATGCCAATAACATAAAAATATTGTACATAAGGCATGTCTACTAAATATGTTCTGATCGCCTATTAATATATGCTACTTGCCTGAGTAGGGCAATATAGCAATAAACTGTTTGACCAAGCTCTTGCTGCTGAGATCTGCAGAACTAAACAAAACATTTAATTTTTTTCCGTGTCGCCACCAGTCTTATCAGAGGAGAATGATCAGAGCAAGATTTTCAGCACCGACTGTGTAATATAATACATAACCACCGACCAGACAGTTACAAAGTAGAGTTCTGCTGATAATGTTCTATCATGTTACAGGAATATCATTTCCTTACCCAAATGTCTTTAAGTCGGCCATGAGGTCACATTTAGGAAAACAGATCCTTACAAAATGAAATATTCTTTAAATCCTCAAAAATATAAAACCCAAATAGATGCAATTTATTCATACCGAGAGCATTGGAGCTATAGCAAGGCTAAAAAATCTGGTCTTAAGAAAGTAGATATTGCAGACATAAATCCACTTATTTATTTTATATCTGTAGTTTTCTTTTCTTTTAAATGTAGTTTTTACTAAAACGTAAATATATCATATTTTTCGGATTTTGAGATACACTTTTTTCCCCAAAAATCTGCAAGGAAAATATGGGGAGTGTTTCATAATCTGATTGTAGCTTACTTGAAATTGGAGAATGGGTGCTGTGCTGGCTGTGTCGGGGCCTATACTGGCTGCAGTTGGGGCTGTGCTGGCTGCTCTGCTGGCTGTGATGGGGGCTGTCCTGGCTGTGTGAAGCAGGGTGCTGCGGCAGGTGTCCTAGATGCTCTGTCGGCGGTGTGGGTTTGAAATAATGGCACCCAGAGTCGGCGCATGCGCAGATGGAGCTCTCGGCTCAAGAGCTCATCTGCTCATGCGCCGCCTCCGGTCCATTGATCTTCCAGCAGCGGACTTAAGGAAAATGGTGCCCGGAGGTGGCTCATGTGCACATGAGATCTTGGCTTGTCATAGAGCCAAGATCTCAATCTACATAGGACTCTGGGTGACATTTGTTTGAAGCCCACACTGTTGACAGAGTATCTGGAACACCCACCAGACCGCCCTGCTCCACACAGCAAGTATGGCGCCCAAAGAGAGCACAGCCCGCACCAATGCTAGCACAACCCCCACCGCAGTGCCTGCAGCATCACCCTACTCTAGCACCACCCCTGCCTCCTGTGACTCTGTTCCACCACCGCTGCTGCCCCCCTCCAATAAAACACCACCAGAATATAAGATGGACCTCCCTTTTTTTTAATTTTTTATCTCTGAATTTCGGGTACATATTATATTCCGGTGCATCTTATAACATGGAAAATATGATAGTTAACTGGTAACAAATTGTTTAATTATAAATAACCAATGTTGTTTTTGTTTTATTTGTATGTTTATTTTGTGTAGAAATACAAAATATGGTTGCATTCTGCAAAAACAGTGTCACTGTTATGTTTAATAGGAGAGAGACACTGCAAGATCAGCACCAAACCAACAAAAGTGCAACCACAGATGCACTGTGCGCAAGCTGTCCAAGCTAGGCTAGCCTTTAAGGGTAGGGATATGCTCCACCCTGCTCCCAGTAAATGAGAGGGGGACTTTGACAAATCCCTTCCCATGTTGCTGTTGCTGGACAGCTGGCATCTGGTGGCACAGTCAGAGCATAGTCAAAGACCTAGCAATGCCTCTTAGAGAAACACGGGAAATGTGGAAAACCCAAAGGGAAAAAATGAACCAGAAAGATCAAATCCCAACAGAGGAAGACAAACACTGTTTGTACCAATCACCACCACTACCATGCATGAACTGCCATAAACAGCATTGACCTTGGTTGCGATATAGGTTAAAATAGCCTTTCTGATGCTGGAGGAAATGATCAGGTGTTGGATAGCTCCCAGAAAGCCACTCCTTGCTAACTTGCACAGCCGAATGGACTCAATCCCACCAATCCCTAGTACCAGACACAGCAGCATTCTGCATTGCCTGACAACCTTGGAACACAGCGTTTCTACACAACCCACCACTCCCCTATGCACAGCTCCCTCATATTGGGATGGGTTACCTGCGCTTGTGGAATCTTCACCCCTAATGTGAACATACCCTTTCCTATTTTACCGGAGGAAGCTGACCATGTACCTTTTCTGGGCCAGCAGGATAATGAGTGTTTTTATGACCAGAGTTGCACAGTACAGGACCAGATCCACTCCCGGATGAAGACACTGAACCACTATCCCTAACAGTTTCATAGTATGTGTTCCATACAGGAAAGCATTCACATTTGTTTACACCTAGAGATCCCAGTTTGAGTTTCAAAGTAGTTCTTTGAATATTAGTATTACAATGATCAGTATAAATGAGTACACCCGCTTTAAAAAGAAAGATTTTAATCAACATCTAAATGAACATAATATCAATTTCTGGACAAAACTGAATTCCATAAAACCTTTTTTAACCCTCAACATGAAAGTAAGGTTAAAAATATCTCTTTCATCACAAAATCTTCAGTTTTACTCAAATTAGTTATTACAAAAATAAACACACCCACATCAAAAATTACTACATGTAGCATATTGTATGACCGCCATTATTTTTAAGAACAGCACCAAGTGTTTTTAGGGATTTAATTAACAAGTAGGTGACATACTGCAACATCTACACCCTCCAGAAAGACTCCCAAGACTTCCCACCATCCACCAAGGTCCCGGCACCATCCAGCCATCCACCATCCAGCCATACCCTCCAGACCCCTGAAACACCCACTATGCCTATCAAGACCTCCAAGACCTCCACACCATCAAGCAATACCCTCCAGACCCCAAAGACCCCCCGCTATACCTTTCACAACCACGACTTTGCCTATCAAGACCCCCAGACTGGACTACATGGTCAAGCCGCAGCTGTCGCCAGTCAAAAGCTCTACCCGTGAGTGACCCGACTTCACCGCCTGCTGCTTCCTGCCCAGCTGTGTGGTACTTAATGTGGGGACTATATTTATAGTGGTTGGCGCTTAGTGTACTGTTAAATTCAGTGACCGTAACTGATAGAGAAGGGAAGTGTAGAGTCTGGAGACTACGGACAGAGGCCCTGTCATTTCTTTACTATTTCCAAAAATAATTAATGTGTTTATCTCTTGCCCCTGTTAGGCTGAGTTACATGAGATACTGTGTTGTTACTTTCTAGGGTAACCAGAAATTGAACTATTTTTCCCTTGTGATAACCTTCCCTTGCCTTGTGTTTCCCTATCCATGTCAGTAAATATCCCTGTTACTCCTTCTCTATGTGCTGCATTCTGACCCTGCTCTTTACAATACAACAGATGTATATTTTAGATCATTTGTCATTTTGGAAAAGTGCACGTCTACCAAGGGCATGGAGTGATGATAGCATCTTCTCTTTGACCATACAATTAGAAACAAGAATTTAGAAAAAATGCATTATGCTTACAGTGAAACATAGGGTTGACAGTGTCCTTATGAGGGACAACATGAGAGCTGTTGTTGCTTTGGAGCTACATTTCATTGATGATATCATGAATTCACAGATGTTATGCTCTACATTGAAAAAGAGGATGTTCACGACTACGTACTCTTGGTAGACATGCATTTTTCCAAAAGGAAAATGATTCAAAACACACATCTAAGGACACTGTTGCATTTCTGAAGAACAGGATGAAAGTGATTCTGTGGCCAAGTATACCTCCTGATCTGAGCCCAACTGAATACCTATGGGAAATTCTGAAGAGATAATTTAACATCACTCTCTGTCCAGGATTCAGTCTCCAAAAGAGCTCGTTCTTGAAGAACGGAAAAGATAGATGCTGTAATATGTTTCCAACTTGTTCATTCCATGCAGAGAAGACTGTCTATAAAAATCATGGAGGTCATACAAAATACCTTATGTAGTTGTTTTTTATTTGAAGTGAATATTTATTTTTGCATCAATTAATTTGGTTAAAACTGAAGATTTTGAAATGAAAGTTATATTATATATCTTATTTTTATGTTAAGGGTTAAAAAAAATGTTCTATCAAGCTCTTTCTTGTCAAAATATCGGAAATTGTTCTTGTGTTCAGTGAGATATTGATTACAATATTCCTTTTCAAAGGGAGTGCACTCATTTATGCTGAGCACTGTATGTGTATTTCCAAATAGAATGGTGGCCCTGTGAAACATGCATAATTCTCAATGGTGAATGTAGAATGCTCCTAAGGCCAGTTTCAGATGTCTGTGTTTAATCAGGTACAAGCCACACGCATGGGTATGGTCATACGTGTGTCATACGTGTGTCACGCATGTGTCATAAGTGTGACATCTCTGTTTGCACATGTGTGACATCAGTGTTACATGTACCAGAGAAAACACGTGTCTTTCAAATAAAAAGATTTTCTATATTCACCTGTATCCAGCGCTGCTTTCTTTGACTCTGCTGTCTCCTGTTTCTGACCATTGCTAATTATGCGCAATGAATATTCACTGCACTGAAGACCTGGAAGCAGGAGCATCGCCAGGAACAGTACCGGGGATAGCATTGAGGACAGCATCACCGGGGACAGTTACAGGGACAGCATCGGGGACAGCATCACCAGTTACAGGTTAGTATACAGCAAGCAGTGTGTTTGCAGTGATGTCCAGGAGGTCATCCGAGTTCCCAATGAACTCTGATGACCTCCTGATGTCAGTCCCGAAACACCCACGCTTCAGCGTTTGTCACCACAGTTACTTCCCGGGTTCATCTAAGTTCATTGGAAACTAGGATGACCTCCTGGACGTCACTGCATACACACTGCTTGCTGGATACTCACCTATCACCGGCGATGCTGTCCCCGGCGCTGTCCCCCGGGATGCTCCTGTTTCAGGTCCAAGGTGCAGTGAATATTCACTTAGCTAGGATTAGAAGCAAGTGACAGCAGAGCCGAAGAAAGCAGCGCTGGATACAGGTGAATATAGAAAATCTTTTTATTTAAAAAATACGAGTTTTCTCCGGTATGTATCACACTGATGTCACACAGATCAAATCAGTGTGTGGTCCGGGTGACACCCGTGCTGCCGGAGAAAAAATGGACATGTCTCCGTGTGTACGTGCATGGCCACGCAGGGGTCACACGGTCTGTGTGAAAATATGGACGTGTGTGTAACTCCATAGGATAACATGGATACGTGTGGCATCCATGTTAAAAACAGATGTCACACGTACCTGAAACACAGACGTGTGAAAACGGCCTAAATTCTAGTAACTACCGGTAGTCCTTCCTACACTTACAATTCTGTTGGTTGCCAGAAACAGTCATCTGACTGTTATTGGAAATAGTGCCTGGTGTGAAGATAATAATCTCAAAATGCAAATAATCAAGGCGATTTCTTTGATGACTTTGTACTAATGTGGACTTTATAGAGTTCACACTTATAGATACATCTTCTGCCCCTTAAATACATTGTTACCCAAATGCAGCAGGAATAGACTAAAGCAACACAGGTCTCTAGTGCGAATAGCAGAATTTCAGTCCCTTGATTTCCACCATCTAATTTGATGACTAGTATGTTATATCTGCCCCGGGCTCAGCTGACTGAAACTAGTTGTAGTGTCACAGCAGATTACTAGACAGAATCACTATTGTGATGGCACAGCAGCTTAACAACCTTAACGTTCGTATGTCACAGCAGTTTTCTTTGTTTTAACATAGTTGTGATGACATGCAGTATATCACAAAAGGGAATACAACCCTTACATTTTTTAAATGCAATGTAAATATATTATTATATCTTTTCATGGGATAACACTGAAAATATGTCTTCTTGATGAGTAGTAGTCAGTGTACAGCTTGTGTAACAGAATGAATTTAGTGTTCCCTATAAATAACTCCACACACAGCCATTAATTACTAAACTGATAGCAACAAAAGTGAGTACACCCCTAAGTGCAAAAGACCAAATTGTGCCCAACTTGAAATCTTCCATCACCGGTATCATGTGACTCATTATGTTACAAGGTCTCAGATGTGAATAGGGAGCAGATATGTTACATTTGGTTTTATCGCTCACATATTCTCATACTTGTCATTGGAAGTTCATCATGGCTCCTCACGGTAAATAATTCTCTGAGGACCTGAAAAAAGGAATTGTTAAAGAGTAACTTAGGAGATAAGAAGATTGCCAACCCCTTAATGCTGAGCTGCAGCACAGTGGCAAAGACCATACAACTGTTTAACAAGACAGGTTCCACGCAGAACAGGTCTTGCCATTGTTGACCCAAAATGTGAGAGGAAAATTTGGCAGTACTCACATACACAGATACAGCAGATATGATAAAACCCTGTGCACACTAGGATGTAAGTGGTGCTCAACTTCAGTGACGTCTTCCAGCCACATGACAACACTAGTCTCTCACATTGCTCTAGTGTGACTTTGGTCCATTCTTTTTCCAGTCTCTTCCACAGTTCTTTGACTGTTGTGGGCTTCTTGGCCATAACTTTGTCACTAAAAAATTTCCAGAGGTTTTCTATTGGGCTTGGACCAGGACTCTAGGCTAGGAATTTCATTGTTTCAATGTTTTCTGTTCCAAGGAACTGCTTTACTCGTTTTCCTGTTTGACAGGGGGCATTGTCCTGCATCAAAATTGACAAGAATAAACCACGTGATATTGAAGAAGGTTCTGATAAACATTTTTGCATTCACTCTGCCATGTAGCTGTATGAGAGGTCCAACTCCTGCTGCAGAAAACAGTCCCAAAACCATGGCACTTCCTCCACCACCTTTCACTGACTTCTCAACACACTTTGGGTTCAGTCTTTCCCCAGTTTGTCGATGAACATAATGTTTACTATCAGACCCAAATAAATTAAACTTGCTTTCATCACTAAAATGAACTGTGGACCATTTCTCCTTTGTCCACACAACATGTTCTTCACCAAAGTTGAGTCTAGCCTTTTGATTCTTTCTGGTAATGAGAGGCTTGGTCTTTTCAGAGTCAGCTTTCAGTACAAATGCTCTTAAACATCGCGACAGAGTATGACAATACAGATCCTGAACTGCAGAGAAATTCCAGCTGCAGTGCTGAAACAATTACCCGTGGAGATTCTCCGCATTATCCTGTCCTCTCTTGCGAAGGCGACCAGCCTTCTTGGAGGCCTTGAAAGAGATTGTAATGTTGTAAAGATGCAATATTCTCAAAATCACAGACTTGGAATAACCAACTTCTCTTTCTATGGCTGATAGAGTCACCCCTTTGGCCTTCATATGGACAACCTGCTGCCAGAAGGTTTCAGTCACTTTGGAACAGCACACCATTTTGCAAAGTCAGTGCAAACTGGAAAGTTAGGCTGCTAGTTAAAGGAAGCTTGTCAGGTCCAATATGCACCCAGAACCACAAGCAGTTCTGGGTGCATATAGCTAATACCTGCCTAACTGTCCCTGTATACACTAGCATAGATAAAGAGAGCTTTAGAAAAAGTATTTCTAAAGATCTTTTATCGTATGCTAATGAACGAGGGCAGTAGTCCTCTGGGCGTTAGTTCCCCTGGCTAGTCGGCCCCATTAGCACGTTAGTACACCCCTGTGGGCCCCTATGGGTGTGCTATCATGCTAATGAATACGCAGCGTCACAGGATGATCTCACTAACATCTCCGCTGCCATTGCCGCTGAAAGCTGGATTTCAGCTTAGTGCGCATGATCCTGGACTTCCGGTCATGCGCACTATGAAGCAGTAATTTAGACAAAATTCATAAAAGCAGAGAGAGAGAGAGAAGAGCTGACAATAATCAAATGTTTTTGGAAGATGCTACATTTTAGTTATAATTTTTATACCTAGTTACGTTCGAGAACGGTTCTAGCAGCAAAAAGCCAAGCTAATTACTAATGGTTACTAATTAGTTACGTTCGAGAACGGTTCTAGCAGCAAAAAGCCAAGCTAATTACTAGCTGGCTTTCCGCTGTAATAGTGTAAGTCACTCTGTGACTCACACTATTATGAAATTTCAGCGTATAGTGTGCGGGAACAGTGCCTTCAGATCACTGCTGCTGCCATCGCCATTTTTTTTTTCTGATCTTCCTTCCCTCCCTAAGCACGCGTGTAGTGGGGCGGGCCAGCATGTCAGCCAATCCCAGACACACACACAGCTAAGTGGACTTTTGCCAGACAAGCAACGGCATGTGTCATAGGCTGTCCATGTCACATGCCCTTGCATTACAAAAACGGCCATTTTCCCGTCTGGACGCCATTATCTGGCTTCTGCGTCTGGGTGTCAGTCACCGCTGGTGCAGCTCCTGTCTCCGATACTGCTGTGTACGCTCTACACACAGCGCTATATAGAATAGGGATAGAAGCTTCTATCAGTCCTTGTAAGGGCTATTTCCAGCAGGCTCAGAGCCATAGGTGACAGTCAGGTCCGTGGAAAGAGGTTTTACCAGCTACAGATAAGAGCGTCTGTGTAGCTAAGGTCAGGGAGTTCCTTGCTACATTTCACCATTAGAAGGGATAGAAAGTGAAGCTTCCTTCCCTGTCCACTGACCCACAACCGGCCACTGTACACTCCTGCCCTTTGCACACTCAAGCTCATTGTTACTAAGCCATTATACTAGCAAACACTGAGGAAACTTAGTGGCATCCTAAAAGTGGCAGTTGGACTTCCATTAGTGTCCCACTGGTGCAAATCTTTTTGCAGCACCTCTGCATTGCACACTCAAGCTCATTGTTACTAAGCCATTATACTAGCAAACACTGAGGAAACTTAGTGGCATCCAAAAAGTGGCTGTTGTACTCCATTTGTGCCCCACTGGTGCCAAGCTATTTCTAGCACCTCTGCATTGCACCCTCCTGCTCTGTTTTTAATAAGCTATAATAATAGCAAAAAATGTTGCCAGTTAGTGGCATCCAAAAAGTAGCTGTTGTACTCCATTTGTGACCCAATGGTGCCAAGCTATTTCTAGCACCTCTGCATTGCACCCTCCTGCTCTGTTTTTAATAAGCTATAATAATAGCAAAAAATGCTGATAGTTAGTGGCATCCAAAAAGTAACTGTTGTACTCCATTTGTGCCCCACTGGTGCCAAGCTATTTCTAGCACCTCTGCATTGCACCCTCATGCACATTTTGCACCCTCCTGCTCTGTTTTTAATAAGCTATAATAATAGCAAAAAATGCTGCCAGTTAGTGGCATCCAAAAAGTAGCTGTTGTACTCCATTTGTGACCCAATGGTGCCAAGCTATTTCTAGCACCTCTGCATTGCACCCTCCTGGTCTGTTTTTAATAAGCTATAATAATAGCAAAAAATGCTGATAGTTAGTGGCATCCAAAAAGTAGCTGTTGTACTCCATTTGTGCCCCACTGGTGCCAAGCTATTTCTAGCACCTCTGCATTGCACCCTCCTGCTCTGTTTTTAATAAGCTATAATAATAGCAAAAAATGCTGATAGTTAGTGGCATCCAAAAAGAAGCTGTTGTACTCCATTTGTGCCCCACTGGTGCCAAGCAATTTCTAGCACCTCTGCATTGCACCCTCATGCACATTTTGCTACGCTATTTTTATAGCAAACTCAGAGAATTCCTTGCTGCATTTCGTCATTAGGTGGGATATAAAGTGAGGCTTCCTTTACTGTCCTGGTACACAGAGAACACGGCCACTGTACCCACCTGCCCACTTTTGCCACGCTATTTAATTTGCCCAAAGAGCTGACACTTTTTCTGCCATCCTAAAATTGTCTGGAATGCTAAGTTATTGTTCCTTTGCTGCCAAGCAAGGTACAACACATGGGCATTCTACACTCCTTTCCATTTGTGGAACGCAATTATTAACTGCAGGTAGTCCAGCCAATCTTTCACGAAGGTGCAGGCGTGGATATAATGTTTCCTTCATCCAATGGTGGTTCTCTCGATGTCTGACAGCTCAACAATATCATCTGTTTGCACTTAAAAAACAAGTGACGACCTGCCAATCACACTCCCGCTTACTGGTAACGGGGTGGAAGTTCATTGTGAAAAAGCATGTGTGGCTGCTGTGCCAACAGTCACAGAGGATGAAGAGCACGCAGATGCATGTGATGGGGCAGGCGGTGGTTGCACAGCCCCACTAGGCCGCATTGTAGCACAGTGAAATCCCCTTTGCTACTTTTGCTTCATTTTAAGTCTTGTATTTGGTGGGATCCACAGTATGCAGCAAAACCACGCAACATGAAAAGCACTGTTTGCAGTTGGGTTCATAAATGATTGTTTCACTTTCCCAAAACAAACAATAAGAACCATGCATTAAATTGAAATAATAGAACAATCTATTCAGTTGCCTATTGCTTGCTAAGCCCTCTGCATAGCAGCAGTAATTGTGTGTGTGTTTGTGTGTGTGTGTATGCGAAGACAACTTACTAGTGGCGCATCACAAGAGCTTCCCAGTTATCTACCTAAACATAGACAAAACACATCACCCACCCTGAATACCCTTGTTAGCTGAAGCCTCACAGATAAGGCAGATGATAACAGTGTGAATGCAAACCACACAGGTCTGCAACACAGTCACCTAAATCTTGAAAAGCAACATTCAATGCAAACATGTGTCGCTGTCCCTCTATGATTTAAACTGTATGTGACAATTTGACACTGCAGAGGCAGCAAGTGTGATTGTCTATATAGTCGTCCTACCCAGAAAAGATATGTGTTTTCATAATAAAACAAAGTGTTGTGTGCACGCATTACTGTCTAGGCACAGCCTACTGTACCCGGGTCTGTGATGTCCAGTTGCCATAAATACAGACTTTACGCTCCTATCATGATTAACTGTATAGAGAGCACCGGAAGAATGTTGGTCTGTGGCACAGGATGCTGCTCACTGGCGTTACGGTACTCCTCACCAAACTCCAAAATGACTCCCCTCACAATTGAAGGAAGTGTTTCCGCAGCTGCTCCTTCCTGTGTGCCGATTTACCCCAGCCGCAGCCTAACTACAGTGTTTCGCAAACTGAGTATGCCCTGCCTGACTGTGTCATTCCTGAGGCAAAGTCTTAATTTTGGGCTACAGCGCATGCTAATTTGGACTGTGCCTGAGTCATTCTGCGACCCGCGGCTCAACACACTTACACAGGGCCCTGGGGCTTGACTCACTCTCGGGAGGCCACTAAAACTAACTGCACACAACATCAGCCCCAGGTGTCCCCTTACACTGCAGTGGCGGTCCCCACTGACCGCAATACCGAGAGTGGAGTCACACAAATACATATAAAGCAGCAACCTAAGTGTGACCAGACTCTTCCTCCACGTGGAGTCCCTGAAGGTAATGCACCAACACAACACCTGTGGGGCTTCACACTGACTGAGAAAAGCCTCTTTGCACAGGTATTTGCACTCCGTGGCGGGTCTAAGTCCTGTGTTGTGCCTAGACAGCATGCTGAAGCGGATAGTTTTTTTTTCAGAAACTGTATTTCATGCTACTGAGCATGCTCAGGCACTTACTGCAGGTCGGGTAATGAACTCTTTGTCCCTGCCCCTGATGTGGGGGGCCCATATAGACCACAGGGCATCAGGTGGCCTGACAATTTGTTCAGGCCACTCCCAACAGGCTTGCAGAGGCTCGCCCCTATGACTTGTCACCTCATTGTTGTTGGTCAGACGATGACTGTTGAGGTGTTTTGGTTGTGGCAGCCATGAGTTCATCATTCAAGTGGCGGTTCAAAATAGGACGCTAGTTATGCCACTCATGACGTGTCACTCTGCTTTTGTCTCCAGGAGGTGCATTGTGGTCCACCCTGGTTTGGGGCGGACCCAGGTTATAAAAGAGGCTGGAGCCAACATGAAGGTGTCTGCCCAGTCTTCTATTATGCTCCGAAGGAGCACACCTCCATGTGTTGAACACATTGCGGCTTTAGGCCAGCGGTAGGCAGGGATAGGTCATCGATGCAGGCCGCCACCACAGTTGGTAACGCAGAACGTTTAAGAACAGCTCCTGTCCTACCAGTCCTGCTAGTGCAGCCCAGTGGCATAAACAGGCCTGCTGCTGCTGATGCGCCTGCTTCCACAGGTGTGTCCCCTATGCACACGGACAGTGTAACCAATGGCCCCTGTGTTGTTAACAGGGAGTTCCGGGGCTGGGTGGTCGTGTGGACCCTGTCACGCTAACAGGGCTCCCAGTCTCCAGATCCGAGTGGCGTCTAACTCGGTTCAGGCTACTATTTGTTTGAGAGTCAACCTGCTCTGTATCCTCCACCTAACCTTCCAGTTGCCAACCTCTCCTTTTCCATCTGTGAGCACGGTGGACACCGAATAGCGATTGGGATATCTACCTTTCTCTTTCTTTTCTTCTTAATATTTTTTATATAGCGGTAACATAGTATATACCACCTTATCCAAATCTGCCAGTCCCACCATACCAGATGTTGTTTCTTCAGCAAATGTTAATGTTGCTTAACCACCAAACCCACGGACACAAACTTTTTTACCCTTTCAAACACACCTGTTCCCCTTTCCACCAGCATCTGTCCTTTTTCAACTCAGTTTGTATATGACCAACAATGCAACTCTGCAGAGACACCGTACTCAACGCCGTCTCAGCACAGCAGCCAGCCCTCGGTCCCTCAGATGTGGACAAGTAAAAGACCATTTCCTCCTATCGATGAAAAAGCATTGAGATTCACTCTGTGCAGCACTGGTGTTTAGTGGAAAAGCAGATGTAAGATTGCGTGCCACCTTCTGCTGATACTCCTGCATACGTGCGTCCCTTTCTATGGCAGGAGTTATTTTGTGTTGTACCGGGGATCTAACAGTGTGGCAACCCAGTAGTCAGCATGACTTGGAATTCGTACAATCCGAGGGTCATGTTGTAGGTAGTGCAGCAAGAAGGCGCTCATGTGTCCTGTGCATCCAGGAGGACCAAGTCCTTGGTGTGTTGGTGGCGGAGAGGTGAGAATCGTGCCTCCTTCCTCTGCCCTCTCCCCACAACCTCGCACAACCGAAATGTGAGCAAGCTCTCACTCATCTGCTGAGTCTTCCATGCCCATCGCCAGTTCGTCCTCCATTTCTTCCAGGGCTCCTGCACCTTCCTCAACTGTTTTGCTGATACTATGCGCCCTTGATAACCCCTCTCCCCCACCATACCATGACTGCCGCCAAGGTGCCGCTGACCGTCTGGACCTTGTAGATCTTGTTATCCCTTCCGCATATGACTGCTCCAGTACTTCCTCCCTTCCTCTTGGACCAACACCTGACTCAGAATAATGCTTACAGTGTGCTCCATCATGTAGATGACCAAAATTGTCACGATGAGAATGTCATCGCCAGTGTTAAACATCTGCGTCGACATTTGTAAACTTTGTAGAACGGTGCATATGTCCTTGATCTGACACCACTCCAGCAGCGTGATCTGTACCACCTCTGGATCAAGTTAGCCCAGGGTATACATCATAACGTATTTCAGCTGGGCTCTGCGGTGCTGCCACAGACGCTGCAACATGTGCAGATTCAAATTCCTGCGTGTCGGAACATCGCATTTCAGACGTTTAACCGCCAGACCTTAAGACTTCAGGAGCGATGAAAGTTGTTGAACTACTGGGTGCGAATGATGGAAGTGAGCACACAGCGAGCGTGCCCGCTGCACAAGGCCATGTAGGCCGGGATGGTGGTTTAAAAATTGCTGGAGAATCAGATTAGACACGTGAGCCATACAAGGCACGTGTGTCACATTGGCCTGACGAAGACATGCTGCCATGTTTGCATCATTGCCGCACACGACTGTTAAGTCACCACCGTAGTCTGCTACGTCAATTTGTACTCCTATCGCAAGGTGACAACGTGTTCCTTTCGTGCATGGTGCTGATGATGGGAGAGGAGTCGATGCCAGCGGCGCAGGTGGACGCAGGTTATGCTCATCCACTGGGCTGCGTTACCTTGACATATGCAGAACCAATGGCTGAATGCAGGTGGTGGGTTTTTCACAGATAAAGTACCATCATTCAGCTACAACCAATGGGAAGACACAACACCCTTTTTTAGGCCCCTCCTGTCTGAAGACCACTGCCAGACATAGCTATGAATCTCTGGTTACTGTTACCCCCAGTTTAGTTTTATGAGTGTGTGTGCTTGTTACCTGACTACTTTTCCTGCTTGCTGTTTAGGTACCTCGTTGGCCGATTTGCATTTTACCTCTGCTTGTTTTCTGATTAAGTCCTGTCCCTCCCATTCTGTTCTTCTTCCTCAATTAATGTTTTGACCCTGCATGACTACTATTCTCTGGAACTGCAGCCTTCCACAGGTATTGATCAACTTGGGCCCTGTGTCATTCAAAATCACTGTATAGGGGTTAAAGGGTTTCAGGGTTCTGGGGGTCCAGCTTGGTGAGTGGGTTCCCTCTAGCCTATCCTTTACAACCCGTCTGAGTGTGTCGATCTTGGCAGGCGTTACACCGTGCCCTCGACAGAAGGACATGTAGGCCGGGATAGTGTTTTAAAAATTGCTGGAGATTCGGATTCAACACGTGAGCCATACAAGGCACGTGTGTCACATTGCCCTGAAGAAGGGTCGCAGACTGTTTAGCATCATTGTCACACCCGGCATTCCCTGGCTGCTGGTTGAGTGGAGACAACCATTGATGAAACTCAGTCTCACTCTACAGAGCTAACCGTCCACAACTCCTCAGCGGTGTCTCACATTTACCCTACATTTCAAAGTAAACATTTGACCGCCTGATGGCCTTGAGCTCTGCTGCCAGCATAGTAAGGAGGTGTGTGGGATTCCTTGGGTGCAGTTACAAGGAAGGGTGGCCTGACCACACAGGGTTTGGGCTGAGGTGCAGGAAGCAGTGGAGGAACTTGTACATTCAGAGGAAGGATTGAAACACACAACTCGTGGGGACGGAAAGCGTTGTACAGCAGACACTTCTCCATCTATCACCATAGTTACCCAGTGCCTAGTCAGTGACATGTAACGCCCCTGTCCATGATAACTGTTCCAAGTATCTGTGGTGAAATGCACCCTGTCACACACAGAGTTTCTCAAGGAAGCGGTGATGTTGTGTGCGACCTGCTGTGTTAGTGCGGGCACCCCTTTCTTGGAGAAGGAGTGGCAAATGGCCATCGGCTCTTGGGGCACTGCAATGGGCATAAGGTCTCGAAAATCCTCGGTGACAAAAGGGTGTAAAGGCAGCCTTTCTGTAGCCAACAAGTTTGAGATGCTGAAACTAAACCTCTTCGGCATGTCATGCACTTCGAAAATCATGTAAAAAACAGCGAGGGGACTCCAACCACAGTCTCCCTCGTTTCCACTAATTGGGCCACACACACACCCCACTTGACTGGCATCAGTTGACCCCTTTTTTGAAAATGAAAAAGATGCTTTGCATGAAGCACTCTCAAAAATACGCGTGCCTTTCGCCTCCCCTGGATGACCCAGGGGAAGAAAAGTCCTCTGAGAGCCATGGCTTGTTCATCTTGGTTCTTTTAGAAACACAGCGAGGGGACTCCAACCACAGTCTCTCTCGTTTCCACTAATTGGGCCACACACACCCCACTTGACTGTCATCAGTTGACCCCCCTTTTGAAAATGAAAAAGATGCTTTGCATGAAGCACGCTCAAAAATACGCGTGCCTTTCACCTCCCCTGGCTGACCCAGGGGAAGAAAAGTCCTCTGAGAGCCATGACTTGTTCATCTTGGTTCTTTTAGAAACACAGCGAGGGGACTCCAACCACAGTCTCCCTCGTATCCATTAATTGGGCCACACACACCCCACTTGACTGTCATCAGTTGACCCCCCTTTTGAAAACAAAAAAGATGATTTGCATGAAACACTCTCAAAAATACACGTGCCTTTCGCCTCCCCTGGATGACCCAGGGGAAGAAAAGTCCTCTGAGAGCCATGTCCACATTGTCAGTGGACAGACGCATGTGCTTATCTGTCAGCAGACCCCCAGCAGCACTAAAGACAGGTTCTGAGAGAACGCTGGCTGCAGGAAACGACAAGATCCCCAAGGCGTACGTGGCGAGCTCAGGCAATTTATCCAGATTATAAGCCTAAAATGAGCAAGGCTCAAGATGCACAGTAATGGCATCGATGTTCCCTTGCATATACTCATATATCTGTGTCTCATCCTTTTTTTCCTCGCAACACTATTTTGTTTTCGCATGAGAATTTGTTCTTGTCACTTTCCCATGTGTTTGTGTTGTGTTGTGAGTTGTTTGTCACCTTTTGGACACCTTTGAGGGTGTTTTCTAGGTGTTTTTATGCGTTTGTGATTGCCTCCCATTGTTTCCTATGCGGTTCGAGTGGTTCGCCGAACCGAACTCGAACGAGACCTCCGTTCGGCGAACCGAACTCGAGCCGAACCGCGGCCGGTTCGCTCATCTCTAGTTGGGAGTACCCGGGGGTGATATAATGTAATATAAAGCCAGGTGTTAATACCCTCCACGGGTAGGGGGAATGCCCCGGGACTCAGTGATGGTGAGGGGGGAGTGCCGTTGGATGCGAAGGGGGTCATTTGCGTACTAAAAACCAAACAGAACCAAAGTTCTGTATACCGTTGCCGCTGAGGGGAGCTTAGTTCGGGTCCCGTCCCCAATGGTGCTGCCTGGTGATCTGTGACCTGCCTCCTGGCACTACATTTATTTCTCTGTTGGTCCTGGTAGTATGGAACTTGCCGGGTCCCGCACCCCACTATGGCTAAGTGTGTGAGCCTGCTCTCAGGGTTCACAGTTGGGATTTCCTGGACCATTTTAGTGGAAAGTCCTATCCCGCTTGTTGCGCTAGTACCCCGATTTTGGAGTGGGTGGAGAGCGGATCTTGATGGCTCTGTTCTCGTCGGATAAATTGGCAGGTTGCCTGAAGCTACTCCCTGACCTAGGGTCCACGTACCTTGTCGTGCCCTGGTTCCAGCCTGCTGATTGTGCAAGGCCTCCGGCTGTCCTCCTCGACAGTTCCATGCCCCTTGCCACGATCCCCTGTGAGCGGGGATCCAGCTCCTCTAGGCCCAGACCACTGTCTGCCACCTAGATTGCTTCCCAGGAGCCCTGCTCATGACCTCCTCTCTCCTTCACTTCCAACACACAACTCTTTCTACTTCTGACACTCCTGACCTCCCCTAACCAACCCTCCAAGTGGGCGACCCTATTCCACTCAGGCCATCCACTGGTTGATTTGATTAGGTGATGTAGGCAACACCATGTAGTTAGGGACCCATAACCAAAAAGGAGGTGGATATTGCACGGAAGGTCAGATTGTGCAACCCTATGACGACCTGATAGTCCAGGGGCATCACAACTAACTGGCCTTGTGCCAGATAGTCCAGCATATTCATGAGCTCTGTATAACTGCTAGATCTGAAGCAGAGAGAACATTGATTTTATCAAAAAAACAGCAAACAGCCCAGTAAGTGGCACATCGCTGGAATCAGTCTCTGCCCCTACATGTTGCTGCTCTCAGATGAAGTAGCAAAAACCTGGTGACAGATTCCCTTTAAAGGGAATCTGTTAAATGGTTTTTGCTCTGTAATCTGAAGACAGCATGATGTAGGGGTTAACACAGAGAATTCAGCAATGTGTCTCTCATCACACTGTGTACCGTTGTTTACATGTAACATTTCTTTTAGCTTCAATAGATTATAATTACTGGGCTAGGTCAGCTAAAGTTCATCTAGGCTAGCATGCCATCTGCTGTGATTAGCATCTGTCTGTACACTTTATTTATAGAGAGCCTGGCGTGAGTGGTGACAGCTTTATGAGCTCTTCTACATGCAAAAGCTATAAACTCTGATTGTGTTATGGCTGGTTCACACAAAGCGACAGCGACAACGAGGTCGCTGTTACGTCACCATTTTCTGTGACGTAACAGCGACCTTGTAAGTCGCTGTTATGATCGCTGCTTAGCTGTCAAACACAGCAGCCAAAGCAGCGATCATAACCGCGAGAGCAGGGAGCCGCGCACACTGCTTAGCGCTGGCTCCTTGCTCTCCTAGCTACAGTACACATCGGGTTAATTAACCCGATGTGTACTGCAGCTACATGTGCAGAGAGCCGGAGCCAGCAGCACAGGCAGCGTGAGAGCTGCGGAGGCTGGTAACTAAGGTAAATATCAGGTAACCACCTTGGTTACCCGATGTTTACCCTGGTTACAGCTTACCGCAGCTGCCAGATGCCGGCTCCTGCTCTCTGCTCGCTTCATTTCGTCGCTCTCTCGCTGTCACACACAGCGATCTGTGTGTCACAGCGGGAGAGCGCCTTTGAAGAAAACGAACCAGGGCTGTGTGTAACGAGCAGCGATCTCGCAGCAGGGGCCAGATCGCTGCTCAGTGTCACACACAGCGAGATCGCTAATGAGGTCACTGTTGCGTCACCAAAACCGTGCCGTAGCAGCGATTTCGGTAGCGATCTCGCTATGTGTGAAGCACCCCTTAGAATTGCAGCATCCAGTAAACTAAATGTTACATTGTTGAATTCAGGGTCTCTTTTCCTACATTATGCTGCTCTGAAATGTGGTAGCAAAAAACTGGCGATTAGAGTTGAGTGAGTACCTATTTGTACTCACTATACTCATAACGAGTACTGTCTAATACTCTCGTATTCTTTACGAATAGTGTGTGTAATGCAAGTCAATGGGGAAAAACTTGCAATGTAAGGAGTAACCCGAATGCCGTACTATTCGCTACTCGCATAAATATGGTAATAATAATGTGGCAGCCGCAAGCAGAAAACTGACACCACCTATTCAGCCAGTAGCACTATCAAACCTCATTTTCCTCCACATTCATATAAGTTGGGAGGAAATGAAGGGCTTCATGGAATATATGACACATTACTCATCTCAGTCACAGTACAATGATGTCTCCTTTTGCAGTGACACCAACAAGAAAAAACAATCACTGAACTCGGGGAGACCAGCCAGAGAAAACACTGCCAGCAGCCAACAAGGGTGCTCAAGACAGTGAAATCCTACGTGCATTGCCCCCTGGGAAGCAAATCAAAAAAGTCGATGGAGCCTCTGTTAGGAGTCTCAACACAGAAAACTAGCCAGATATCCCCCGGGAAGGACCTAGTCAAGGAGTGGCTCTTTTTAGGAAACCACCATAACCACCATATTAAGAGGCCCTTTTAGTCAATATCCAACTCTTTGACAAGTGTAAAGATATGACCAGGGAATTACCAAGGCCAGGTATCCATCCACAGTCAGCTGTTTCGAGGTATTGCCCCTCATCAGTGTGGAGTAGGAGTCTGGCCAGGTGGGAGCAATGCCTAGTAGACCAACAAGACAAAACAATCACTGATCTCGGGGGAACCAGCCAGAGAAAACACTGCCAGCAGCCAACAAGGGCGCTCAAGACAGTGAAATCCTAGATGCATTGCCCCCTGGGAAATATGCAAATCAAAAAAGTCCATGGAGCCTCTGTTGGGAGTCTCAACACAGAATACTAGCCAGATATCCAACTGGGAAGGACCTAGCCAAGGAGTGGCTCTTTTTAGCAAACCACCATAACCACCATATTAAGTGGCCCTTTTAGTCAATATCCAACTCTTTGACAAGTTTAAAGATATGACCAGGGAATTACCAATACCAGGTATCCATCCACAGACAGCTGTTTCGGGGTGTTACCCCTCATCAGTCTGGAGTAGGATTCTGGCCAGGAGGGAGCAATGCCTAGTAAACCAAGAAGATAAAACAATCACTGATCTCGGGGAGACCAGCCAGAGAAAACACTGCCAGCAGCCAACAAGGGCGCTCAAGACAGTGAAATCCTAGGTGCATTGCCCCCTGGGAAATATGCAAATCAAAAAAGTCCATGGAGCTTCTGTTAGGAGTCTCAACATAGAAAACTAGCCAGATATCCCCCCGGGAAGGACCTAGCCAAGGAGTGGCTCTTTTTAGGAAACTACCATAACCATCATATTAAGTGGCCCGTTTAGTCAATATCCAACTCTTTGACAAGTTTAAAGATATGACCAGGGAATTACCAAGGCCAGGTATCCATCCACAGACAGCTTGGCTAGGTCCTTCCCGGGGGGATATCTGGCTAGTTTTCTGTGTTGAGACTCCTAACAGAGGCTCCATGGACTTTTTTGATTTGCATATTTCACTGTCTTGAGCGCCCTTGCTGGCTGCTGACAGTGTTTTCTCTGGCTGGTCTTCCGGAGATCAGTGATTGTTTTGTCTTGTTGTTCTACTAGGCATTGCTCCCACAGGGCCAGAATCCTACTCCACACTGATGAGGGGCAATACCACGAAACAGCTGTCTGTGGATGGATACCTGGCCTTGGTAATTCCCTGGTCATATCTTTAAACTTGTCAAAGAGTTGGATATTGACTAAAAGGGTCACTTAATATGTTGGTTATGGTGGTTTCCTAAAAAGAGCCACTCCTTGGCTAGGTCCTTCCCGGGGGGAAATCTGGCTAGTTTTTTGTGTTGAGACTCCTAACATAGGCTCCATGGACTTTTTTGATTTGCAAGGACACCGGCAGTTTTAGTAAATGTTCTTCACTGTCTTTCTCAGCTGCCGCTTGTAACTGATACTATATGTTATGTCTCCTGTTCCCCTAAGTTACAGCACTCCAGAGACCAAATAAAAAACTTAACAACAACTTTGTCTAGTTGTTTTATTGAATGAGGTGAACAGAGTGGGATGAGATGGGACATAGAAGATGGAGGAAATGATGCAAACACTTGCTACTTATTTGGGTAGGTCATCCATAATGGTAGGGGCTTTGGCAGCCAAGATGATAGTGTCAGATTGTTAGGCAAAATTATGAGGTAGAAGTCAGGTAAGTTGGGCAGGAGAGGGGGAGGAGAGTGTTCAATGATCTTAGGACATTTCTCACACTACTAACTGTCAGTCAAGTCAAGATTATGATGATAATTGTGTGGTCAACAGGACCAAGAAATCCAGATATGGGTAATGATGAGGTCTGTGGCATTAGTTGCAATAAAGAACAATGCTGACAAACCATCAAAAGATCTTGTGAGGGCATGTATGCTTCTGTCATCAGCTTGGGAGAAGGTGATGCTACAACTGCTATTGATGGCAAAGTCTCAAAGGTGGTGCCTAAAAACTTTGGCTGTGGAGGGGGAAAGCAAAGGGACTATCAAAATGAGCAAGGCTTAATCTGCATCTTCAAGTAGTGTCTGGGCATCATCATTATCACCCTCATCATGTTCATCTACTGCAGTCAGACATCTACTATCAGACAGCCATATGTATGCCAAGAAAACATGCATCCAGTCATTTGTTTGTGTGGAAACTGAACTCCTACATTTCCAAGTTCATCACAATCAATGCTGTATCATGTGTTTTTACTCCGTTTTACAAAATGTTGACCAGTGCTTAGCCTTCTTGAAAAATATCTTGTAAATTTCTTAAAAAAAACATCCCTGCTTTGTGCTCCTTGGAAGTAACACTGTGCTGTAAGGTGCCCTCACTGTTGGCAGCAGCAGTTACAGCCAAGGACTTTACAAGACTGAATAGTCCACTGAGGCAATATTTTGAACTGTGTTGATGTTCTACCAACAGCGGGCCAAGTGTTTAGTGGTAACATCTCCACACCAGAGGATGTTTATGCAACTCCTCCACATCCTCTTCAATGGATATCGCCAACAGTAAAAGGCAGGACATTGTATCAAATGACACACTGAATGACTCCTCGTCAACTACAACTGGGCAACCTAGTAAATGACAATTCCATAAACATCTTCGCCTACATATGATTTGGCAAAATAGCACATGCTTGCTGAATGGCAAATATTGCCAGTTTCATACTTCATAAACAAATATATCCCCATGAACAAAGTTCTACTCATTTTCATGAGAATGTGTAGGCACTTTATCATATTTACATGGCAAAGAAAAGCCCAAACAAACACACCCCTTTGAACAAGATAGTGATTTTATTCCCAGAAAAATGTGTGGACACTTCATCCTTTTTTACCTGACAAAGAACAGTCTCCAGGATTTGCTGTGATAAAGTGGTATCACTGGGCTTCACCAGTTTTGCAACATTGCAATTTGATGGAATTCAAAACTGCATATTTTGAAGCAGCTGTAAGAGCAATTTGAGGCGGTAAGGTTACTGTAACTGATCATGCATCTGAGAAACTGGAACATGTATTACCCTCAGATCCACCATTCACAGGTAATGAGGGAGTGATGTGTGTCAATTCCTGAAGCCCAACAAAGAGGTTACGACATTTTTTATTATAAACAATTGTGGCATAAAGTGACATAATTCCACCCTTAATTATATATGGAAAAAATGTGCCACATCTGGGGTGGCTGCGGGCTAGTATTTGTTGGCTGGGAGGGGCCAATAACCAAGACTCTTCCTAGCCTGATAATACCAACCCCCACCTGTCAGCTTTACCATAGCTGGTTTACGAAAATGGGGTGGGACCCTACATCATTTTTTAAAATTATTTATTTGAAGTACAGTATATATAAAAAAAAAGGAGTAGCCTGCCCTCTAAGGGCACTTATTATCAAAAATATGGCGAGAGCCCACATCATTTTATTTTATTTATTTATTTTTACACTACCATAAAGTAAACTACTCTGCAACCAATCACAGATGCAGACGCAAAGCGTGGGTAGGCAAAGCAGTGATTATTCATGAAGATTAACGAGCGGGCCCAGAAATAGCCTGCCTGCAGTATTATCTTCCAGAATATACCGAGAAATACAGTATGTATAACTGTCCTGCCATAAAAAAAGAAAAATACAGGAAATCAAAAGTAATATGTTAAAAAGTAAAAATCTTGAATAAAAAAATAAAATTTGCCCATTATGTACTCAGAAGAAAAATAACCTTACTCAAGGAAGGATTTATAGCTGTTTATTTCATTGTGGATTACTGGCAGCATTGTTTTCAAGAGAACTATTCATCTTGTCTTCCTCCTTTGGAGAGTTTCTTTAAAATCAGTTCCCTGTAGACCCAGTTTGACTTGATCAATGCCACGTATTTGGAGACCCTTTGGATTGCTGTGATGAAATTAAAAAAAATGTTTCGTAATGGGATGTAGTTTGTAACTCTCTTTCTCTTTTTTGGTAGCACAAATGCCCCTAACAATTTCTAAGGTTTGAACCTTCAGTTGGCTTGTAATCGTTGCTATGTACTATATATGTTGCAGGGGCATGTAGCATAATATATCACCAAAATTGTCCTACAGTTTACATTATGGTCAATTTTGTTTTTCTATTTGCCTGATGAATAATAAGTCTGAACTATATATTGACAAGGTAAGCTGTGAAAAGTAAAGGAGCACCATGGATGGCCCCTGGTGCCAATACAGTGTCTATAGTTTATTATGTACCATGTACCTGTAAATTGTATGTAGCATGTCAAATAACAGCAGGGAATGTAAGGAGACATTAGACAAAGTCTCTATCAGTGAATAAAATTGTCCAATGTTTATTCAACATATTATGAAAGAAGCTCCAGCTGTTATTAAATGTGGAAGTCAAGTGGAGAAAAACCCAAAATTTAGAACGAGTATTACTGTTAGGATTAGGTTGACCAACCAAAAGAGCATCGCAAGAATCCTTCTTGGACCACCTTGGTATTTCTCACATACAGTTGTGCTCAAAAGTTTACATACCCAGGCAGATTTTTGCTTTCTTGGCCTTTTTTCAGAGAATATGAATGATAACACAAAAACTTTTTTTCCACTCATGGTGAGTGGTTGGGTGAAGCCATTTATTGTCGGACTACTGTGTTTTCTCTTTTTAAATCATAATGACAACCAAAAACATCCAAATGACCCTGATCAAAAGTTCACATACCCTGGTGATTTTGGCCTGATAACAAGCACAGAAGTTGACACAAATGGGTTTGAATGACTAATAAAAGTAACATCCTCACATGTGACCTGTTTGCTTGTAATCAGTGTGTGTGCATAAAAGCTGAGTGAGTTTCTGGGATCAAGACTACTCTTGCATCTTTCATCCAGCCACTGATATTTCTGGATTGTGAGTCATGGGGAAAGCAAAAGAATTGTCAATGGACCTATGGGAAAAGATAGTTGAACTGTATAAAACAGGAAAGGGAAACAAAAAGATATCTAAGGAATTGATAATGCCAGTCAGCAGTGTTCAAACTGTGATTAAAAAATGGAAAATCAGGGGCTCTGTAAAAACCAAACCACAATCAGGTAGACCAACAAAAATTTCGGCCACAACTGCCAGGAAAATTGTTCGGGATGCAAAAAACCTCACGAATAACATCAGCTGAAATACAGGACTCACTGAAAACTAGCGGTGTAGCTGTTTCAAGATACACAATAAGGAGGCACTTGAAGAAAAATGGGCTGCATGGTCGAGTCTCCAGAAGAAAACCATTACCGTGGAAATGCCACAAAGTATCTCACCTACAGTATGCCAAACAGCACAGAGACAAGCCTACAAATATCCGGAACAAGGTAATTTGGAGTGATGAGACAAAAATCAAACTTTTTGGCCACAACCATAAACGTTACATTTGGAGAGGCGTCAACAAGGCCTATGATGAAAGAACACCATTCATACTGTAAAGCACAGAGGTGGATCGCTGATGATGTGGGGATGTGTGAGCTACAAAGGCACAGGAAACTTGGTCAAAGTTGAAGGAAAGATGAATGCAGCACTTTATCAGCAAATATTGGAGGCAAATTTGCACTCATCAGCCTGGAGGCTGCGCATGGGACCTACTTGGATGTTCCAACATGACAACGATCCAAAACACAATGCCAAGTCGACCTGTCATTGGCTACAGCAGAACAAAGTGAAGGTTCTGGAGTGGCCATCTCAGTCTCCTGACCTCAAGTGCTCAGTTCATGCAAGTAAGCCCAGGAATTTATAGGAACTGGAGGTTTTATGCTAAGAAGAATGGGCAGCTTTACCATCTGAGAAAAAAAAGAGCCTCATCCACAACTACCACAAAAGACTTCAAGCTGTCATTGATGTTACAGGGGGCAGTACATGGTATTAAGAACTGGGGTATGAAAACTTTTGATCAGGGTCATTTGGATGTTTTTGGTTGTCATTATGATTTAAAAAGAGAAAACACAGTAGTTTGACAATAAATGGCTTCTCTCAACCACTAAGCATGAGTGGAAAAATGATTTTGTGTTATCATTCATATTTAGAGATGAGCCACCCCCCTAGAGTTCGAGTTTGGTTTGTCAAACGGAGGCTCCGTTCGACGAACGTTCAAAGAACTGTTCGACGAACGTTCGAAGAACCGTTCAATGAACCACTAGAACCCCATTGAACACAATGGCAGGCAAACGCAAACACATAAAAACACATAGAAAACACCTTCGAAGGTGTCCAAAAGGTGACAAACAACTCCCATGACACCACAAACACATAGGAAAGTAACAAGGACATATACTCATGCGAAAACAAAACAGCTGGACGAGTAAAAAGAGGAGGAGACTCAGATATCGGAGTATCTTCAAGTGAACATCGATGCCATTACTGTGCAACTTGAGCCTTGCTCATTTTGGGCTTCCAATCTGGATAAATTGCCTGAGCTCGCCACTTATGCCTTGGGGATCTTGTCATGTCCCGCAGCCAGTGTTCTCTCGGACGCTCTCAGTGTTCTTCAGTTCTGCTGGGTGTTGGCTGACAGATAAGCGCCCGCGTCTGTCCAGTGACAATGTGGACAGACTAACGTTCATCAAGATGAAGAAGTCATGGATCACAGAGGACTTTTCTCCCCCTGTGTCATACAGGGGAGGCGAAAGGCTGGTGTGTTTTTGAGAGTGCTTCATGCAAAGCATCTTTTTAAGATTGCAATTGGGGCACAACTGATGCCAGTGAAGTGGTGTGTGTGTGTGGCCAAATTTTTGGAAACGAGGGAGACTGTGGTTGGAGTCCCCTTTTTTTTGAAAAATGAACCAAGATGAGGAAGTCATGGATCACAGAGGACTTTTCTTCCCCTGTGTCATCCAGGGAAGGTGAAAGGCTGGTGTATTTTTGAGAGTGCTTCATGCAAAGCATCTTTTTAAGATTGCAACTGGGGGAAAATTGATGCCAGTGAAGTGGTGTGTGTGTGGCCCAATTTTTGGAAATGAGGGAGACTGTAGTTGGAGTCCCCTTGCTGTGTTTTACATGATTTTAGAAGAGCATGACATGCCTAAGAGGTTGACTTTCAGCATCTGCAAGCTGTTGGCTACAGAAATTCTGCCTTTCCACCCTTTTGACACAGAGGATTTTCAAGACCTTATGCCCATCGCAGTGCCCCAAGAGCCGATGCCCAGTCGCCACTCCTTCTCCAAGAAAGGCGTGCCCGCACTATACCAGCATGTCGCACACAACATCACCGCTTCCTTGAGAAACTCTGTGTGTGACAGGGTGCATTTCACCACAGATACTTGGACCAGTAAGCTTGGACAGGGGCGTTACATGTTGCTAACTGGGCACTGGGTAACTATGGTGAGAGATGGAGAAGGGTCTGCTGTACAAGTCTTGCCTTCCCCCGAGTTGTGTGTCAATCCTTCCTCTGTATGTAGAAGTTCCTACACTGCTTCTGCCTCCTCAACCTTGTCTAGGTCCTCAACCTCCACTCACAACCTGTCTGGTAAGGCCACCGGTGTTGTAACTGTGCACAAGGAATCTCGCACACCTCCTTACTATGCTGGCAGCAGAGCTCAGTGCTATCAGGCGGTCAAATCTTTACTTTGAAATGTATGGGAAATGTGAGTCACACTGCTGAGGAGTTGTGGACGGTTAGCTCTGGAGACCGAGTTTCATCAATGGGCCAGGAAAGACCATGTGCGACAATGATGTAAACCTGGGTGCGGCCCTTCGCCGTGACAATGTGACACACGTGCCTTGTGTGGCTCATGTGTTGAACCTGGTTATCCAGCAATTCTTAAACCACTATCCCGGCCTAGATGGCCTTCTGAAGAGGGCACGGTTTAACGCCTGCCTGGATCCACACACTCAGATGGGCTGTAAAGGATAGGCTAGAGGGAAGCCACTCACCAAGCAGGACTTTTATGATCCGGAACCATGGAAGACCATCACAATCATTGGCAAAAGGTGACAAGAGCATTGGCAACTTATCTGGCCGCCATCCCCTTACTAACCATCACAACTAGAAGTAGCCGAGGGGTGAACTAACATCCTGAGCACCGCGAACCCAGCCGGAGAACTAACTATCCTAAAAGTAGGAAAGATGAATAACTCTCTGCCTCAGAAAATAGACAAGAATAGCTAGACCCCCACATTCAAAGACTGCGGTGATATAGGAAAAATACAATACACAGGTAGATGACAGGATTAGCAAAAGGTGAGGCCCCTGCTGACTAAAATAGGAAAGGACAGGAAAGGGACTGATGGTGGCCAGAGAAAAACCCTGCAAAATACCAACTTCCTGATAGTACAAAAAGGCCCTCAGATCACACGATCTGAACTCTGTCCTATACCAGGTGCCCTTGTCATACCAATGAACAGAAAACGAGAATCATAACAAAGTCAACAAGCCACAAACACATGGACCCAAAGGAGCTAAACTCCACACAGAACTGCAGGGAGTTCCCCAACAAGCCACTGAGGGGAAAAAATCCCTGCAAGCGAATAAACTGAAAATAACCACAGCCAATGACAAACACAGATAAACAAAAGAACCAGACAATAAATAAAGAGCAAGCACTTATCTGGGGAAGATGTGGTGCAGAGCAGGATTAAGCAGGCTGGAGATACAAAGAACAACTGACATCCAGCAACAGCCTGCTATCAGACCAGGATTTAAATAAGCAGAGAGTTAGCAAAGGAAACACCCACTGCACAACACACCTGGTCCAAGTCCAAACGATTCCTGGCCACCAGAGGGAGCCTCCCAGCAGCCAAAACATTACTAACATTCACAACACGGGACCCCCAGAACCCTGAAACCCTTTAACCCCTATACAGGGATTTGGAATTACACAGGGCCAAAGGTGATCAATACCTGTGGAAGGCTGCAGTCTGAGAGAGTAGTAGTCAGGCAGGGTCAAACCATGAATTGAAGAACAGGAACAGAATCGGATGGCCAGGACTTAATCAAAAAACAAGCAGAGGTCTAATGCGGATCGGGCAACGAGGTACATAAACAGCAGGCAGGAGACGTAGCCCGGAAACAAGCGGTAGTCAGCACACAAAATCAGAAAACATAACTGGGTGCAACAGGAACCAGAAGTTCAGAACTATGTCTGGCAGTGGTCAGCAGACAAGAGGGGCCTAAAAAAGGGTGTGGTGTCTTCCCATTGGTTGTAGTTAAATGATGGTACTTCAGCTGTGAGACAACAACCACCTATAGTCAGCCAGTGGTACTGCAGATCTCAAGGTAACCCTGCCCAGTGGCGGAACCTGTGGCCACTGGCGCCGCTGGCATTGACTCCTCTACCATCAACAGCACTATCTACGAAAGGAACACGGTATCACCTGTCGATCAGAGTACAAGTTGCTGGAGCGGACTCCGGTGATGACGTAACAGCCGTTTGCGACAATGATGCAAACCTGGGTGCATCCCTTCACCAGGGCAATGTGAGACACATGCCTTGTATGACTGACGTGTTCAACCTGGTTGTCCAGCAATTTTTAAACCACTATCCCAGCCTACATGGCCTTCTGCAGAGGGTACGCTCGCTATGTGCTCACCTCCACCGTTCACACCCAGCAGCTCAACAACTTGCATCGCTACAGAAGTCTTTCAGTCTGCCTAATCCCTGCCTGTAATGCGATTTGCCGACACGCAGGAAGTTGAATCTGCACATGTTGCAGCACCTGTGGCAGCACCGGCGCGAGCCCTGCTGCAATACGATATGACTATGCAATACGTTAGCCTGGGCTAATGAGATCCAGAGGTGGGGCAGATTACGCTGCTGGAGTAGTCTCAGATCAAGTACCTATGCACCCTTCTTCACAGTTTACAAATGGCGACGAAGATGTTAAGCGCTGACGATGCCATTATCATAACAATTCCAGTCATCTACATGCTGGAGCACACTCTAAACATTATTCAGAGTCAGGTGGTGGGACAAGAGGAAGGGGGGGAAGTAGAGGAGGAGTCATATGCGGAAGGGATAACAAGATCTACAAGGTCCACACATTCAGCAGCACCAAGGCGGCAGGCATGGGACGGTGGGGGAGAGGGATTAACAAGGGCGCTGTTACGGGGGCTGTCTGATTATAAAACCAAAGAGATATCAGACAGTCAGGGTCCACCGTGCAGAGACTCTGCTGCAGACTATGGCAGAGTGCAATACCTCTGTTAACTCACAGAAGGATATAATAAGTAAGTAAAGCAATTCCTCCCTTACTTGGAGGGTGTGTGAAATGATCTCTGTTAATAATCACAGAGACAAAGGCAATGTGTGCGAAATGGCACCTACCTAGGTCCGCTCTTCTAGTGGTGCAAAAGAGGCGAACAGCAGCGTAAGCCGCATAAAGCTCCTACCTGCGTTCGCTCCACTAGTGTGCGAGGACACGAACCACTAGATATGGCACCTGCCTAGGTCCGCTCTTCTAGTGGTGCAAAAGAGACGAACAGCAGCGTAAGCCGCACAAAGCTCCTACCTCTGTTCGCTCCCCTAGTGTGCGAGGATACGAACAACTGCCAGACGCAGTATAAGGAACGTTACCCTAGCGGCAACGTCCACCTACGAGTCGAATCACAAGGCCCAGCCAGACCATGTGCCTCAGGCACCTGCCTATGTCCGCTCCCCTAAGAGGTAAGGATACGGACAGCAGCCGAAGCTGTAAGGTATAAGAACGCTACCCTGCCGGTAGCGCTCACCTAGCATAGACAGAGAGATGCCTAGAGGAACGTGCACAGAGCGTCTACTCTCATGCATGAACCAAGAGGACTGAGCACCATGCGGCGTGTGTCAGGGTCTTATATAGACTCTGTGCCTCATCCAAGATGGAGGACACCCGAGCCAATCCGCTGCCAGAATGACAAGAGTGACGTCATGCTGGCCTATCACCGAGCAAGGCGTCACAAGCACATGACCAGCGACCAATCGGCATAGAAGGTGTCAGAGACATGTGACCTCGTGTCAGCGATGATGTCACCCGCACATGTGCAATGGCTCCAAGATAGGACTTAGTCTCCAGCGCTCGCACATGTGCAGTAGCAAGAAATCTGGACTTAGTCTCCAGCGCTCGCACATGTGCAGTAGCAAGAAATCTGGACTTAGTCTCCAGCGCTCGCACATGTGCAGTAGCAAGAAATCTGGACATAGTCTCCAGTGCTCGCAGCAACCGTAACAGGCGCATAGTATCAGCCAAACTGTTGAGGAAGGTGCAGGAGCCCAGGAAGAAATGGAGGACGAACTGGCGATGGGCATGGAAGACTCAGTAGATGAGGGAGAGCTTGATCACATTTCTGTTGTGCGAAGTTGAGGGGAGAGGGCAGAGGAAGGAAGCATGATTCTCACCTCTCCGCCACCAACACAGCAAGGACTTGGTCCTACTGGATGTGCAAGACACATGAGCGCCTTCTTGCTGCACTACCTACAACATGACCCTCAGATTTTTTGAATTCAATGGAATGCTGACTACTGGGTTGTCACACTCTTAGATCCTCGGTACAGGACAAAATTTGGCAAAATAAGTCCTGCCATAGAAAGGGACGCACATATGCAGGAGAATCAGCAGAAGCTGGTACACAATCTTAGATCGGCTTTTCCCATAAACACCAGTGCTGAACAGAGGGAATCTCAACGCTTTGTCATGGCTAGGAGGAAATGGTCTTTCACTTGTCCACATCTGAGGGACCAAGGGCTGGCTGCTGTGCTGAGAAGGCTTTGAGTAGGGTGTCCCTGCAGAGTTGCAAATTTGGTCATATACAAAATGAGTGGAAAAAGGCCATATGCTGGTGGAAAGGGGAACATGTGTGTTGTAAAGGGGAAAAAAGTTTGTGTCCATGGATTTGGTGGTTAAGCAACAGTAATATCTGCTGAAGAAACACCATCTGTTACAGGGGGACTGGCAGATTAGGATAAGGTGGTATATATCCCAATCGCCAGTCGGGGTCCACCATGCTCCTAGATGGAAAAGGAGATGCTGGCAACCCGAAGGTTAGGCAGAGGATACTGAGCTGGGTTTCTCTGAAACAAATAGTAGCCTGAACCGAGTAAGACGACAATCGGACTGGGAACCCTGTTAGCGTTACAGGGTCCACACACCCACTCAGCCCAGGAACTCCCTGTTAACAATACAGTGGCCATTGGGTACGCTGTCCGTGTGCGTAGGGGGCACACCTGTGGACAGCAAGCGCAGCAGCAGCAGCCCAGTTAATGCCACTATGCTGCAGTAGCAGGACTGGTAGGACAAGAGCCAGTCGTAACCGTTCTGCGTTACCAAGTGTGGTGGCATCCTGCACTGATGCCCTATCCCTGCCTACCTCTGGCCTAAAGCCGCAATGGGTTCAACACATGGAGGTGTGCTCTGTCTGAGCCTAATAGAAGACTGCACATCTCCTTGTTGTCTCCAGCCCCTTTTCTAACCTGGGTGTGCCCCAACCCAGGGTGGACCACAGTGCACCCCCATGAGCCAAAAGCAGAGTGCCATGTCATCAGTGACATAACCAGCGGCCTATCCGTAACTGCCACTTCAATGACGACCTCATGGTAGCCATGCCCCAAACACCTTACCAGTCATCGTCTGACAAACAATGGTGATGTGCCAAATCATAGGGGCGGGCCTCTGTGAGCCAGTCTAGAGTGGCCACATCATCGGGACACCTGATGCCCTCTGGCCTATCATGGACTGACACCTCACGGACATGGCCATTGAGTTCCTTTATGGACCTAGCCTCTGATGCACTAAGTGCCTGAGCATGCTCATTTGCCTGAAAACAGTCTCAGAAAACAGACTATCAGCTTCTGCATGCTCTGTAGGCCCAACACAGAACTTAGACACAGCACGGAGTCCATGTACCTGTGCAAAGAGGCTTTTCACACTAAGTGTGGGAGCATGCCAGTAGCACAAACTGAGGACTTAGCCTCAGGAATGGCACAGTCATGCTGAGCATGCTCACTAGGCGAACCACTATACTTAGGCTGTGTCTGGGGTCAATTGGCACACGCATGCGCACTAGCCGTCTCTCCACACTTAGACGTGGATGAGGAAGCAGCCAGCTGAACGACCCGAGAGACGGACAAAAATGGCAGCTAACGCCTGGGCGCAACTGGAACCACAGCTGGCTGCTTATGTCTACGGCGGCACCGATTCATAACACCAATTACCAGCCAAAACAAGAGGTGTACTTCTTCTCTTGGATAATCTGATATGATCCCTTTTTTCAGGGACACGACCATCGCTACTAAATGTAGATGAGGCACCAAAAGAGCAGGTGCTTCAATGGATCTCCAATGCTCCATCAAGTGGCCTCTCCTCCACCTCAACTTCAATATCCCAAAAACTCCATTCCTCGGTGGTGTCAACCCAATCGCACTTGCTTCCTAACAGCTCACAAGTTTCCACCAGCCCTGCTGAGTATGGGGTAACAGAGATGGTTGAGTCTGCAGAGCTGTTCAGTCACACTATAGCCTGGGAATCAGAGGTCTGCTCCAAAGCTGCAGTGAGTCCAGACAAAGAAATAATCTGCACTGATGCCCAGAAGCTTTGTAAGTCGGATCCAGGACCCGATGAAGAAGGTGCTGAGCATAATGTACACCCTCATTCCCAAACTGTAAATCATCCTGGTGGAGACAATGGGGAACATGCTGGGGAGACTCAGATACCTGATTGGAATGACAACTTTACTATTTGGTCAGGGCAGGAAGGGGTTGGCTCGGAGGAGTCAGGACAAGCGGAGGGAAAATACACAGTGTGCGGATGAGGTTGGAGACCCCACTTACTGTCAAACCAAAGTCAGACAGTCGATGAGGTCAGCAGAGGAGGTGGAGGAGGAGGCTACTGACGACGAGGTTATGTTGTGTCTTCCTGGACAGAGACAAAGTACTGGAAACACGTCAACAACTGAATCCTCAGCCACAACTCTGCCTCTGAGCAGAAGTGGTGGTGGCTCTGTAGGTCGCATGGGCTGTAAGCCGTGCCTAGCCTGGAGCTTTTTGTACATCGCAAAAGATCACCCAAGTCATGTCATCTGTAAGATTTGTAACCAATCTTTAAGTAGAGGCCAAAAACTCACTACTTTGAGTACTTTGTCCATGAACTGTCACATGGATAAGAAGTGATAGTGTGACGCCCTAGCAGCAGTCGGACTGCTCGGCAGACACTTTGATGAAAAACAAAAAGGTTTTTTACGGGGGAGAATATTTGTGACGCCACCTGCGGTGTGCGGTAATAAGGAATACCGCCGCTGCTGTATGGGAGTGCCGGGGCTGATGGTGTTGGGGCAGCCTGGTGGTGATTCCCTCCGCAGGTAGGGGCCCCGGGACTCAGGGTAGGGAATAGGTAGGAACAGCCTATATTGATATAGGGCCGGCAGGGCGCTGGGGAGCCAGGGTACTCACTCAGGGGTGATGACGCATTCAGTGGACACAGACTCTGAGGTAAACAAAGTCTCTTGGTACTGCTGCACTCGGTGACTGCACGTGCGGTGGTCTCTTTCAGTGATTCTGTGGTGGACTGGAGCCTTCCTCCATACACTGTATACTGTGTGTGTCCCTGGCCCCGTTGGCTTGAAACCTTCGGGTCCCGTCCCTCTTTTTAATTGGGACCTGCTCTTAGCAGCTGGCACGTGGGATTTTCTGTGACTGCTCTGTGTGGGAAGTCCTATCCCTCCGCTGTGCTGACGCCGCTAATCTCTGAGCCGTCAAGTACAGGCCACTGTCTGCGACCCAGCCAGGCTCTCCTCAGGGAGCTCTTAATCCCCAGGTCCTCTCTCTTTTTCAGTTACTACCAACTGTCTAACTGACTCCTCCCACCAGCCTGTCTGACTCATAGGTGGGCGGTTCCTTTGCCAGCTGGAACCACGCCCCTGGTGTGCCTGACAAGTGTAGTGTTTGGGTGACTAGGATTTGTGCTGTTAGTACAGAATCACTGTTGCGGACCCCGGAACCAAGGAGGGTGGGCCCTGCACCAAGGATAGAGAATAGTGCAGTTCCCTGTGACACCCTGGACTAGTCCAGGGGCGTCACATTCCCCCTTGGTTAAACGTAGTTCGTCCCCGAGCTACAGTGCACCCAGAGTGTTTATTTTTATCTGCAAAAAGTGAACATTTTAATAAGAAAAACATATCTATCCATCCCACGCAGGGGAGGCACTTGAACCCAACGTTTCGCTTTCCCAATCCTTCATCCCACCCCCAAAGTTCCAAAAGGAGGCAAGCCACCGCTCCTGTTGGTGGCCAGACCTGGGCCATATGTCTCCCAGGTCTCTCCTCCACCTGTGTCTTCTCCTGTAGGTGGGGATGCAGTCCGTGGCTATGAATGGGAAATAACCATTTACAATAGCACCAGTTTGTGCTGGCTACCACCAGTCCTGTAGCCAAAGGTCCATTTTCAATAAAACTTATCATTGGTCGTCAATCAGGTCATGAATCCAGGTAATTAAAATAAAATCAACATTCTTCTTATCAACACTCTATATCAACATGTCTTACATGACTATCTTTAGCGTGGAAAATAGTAGAATTAAAAGCATGGAAAATACTAAACATTTTTAAATTTACTCTATATTTAGACTATTTACATTAGGGTAGAGTAGCCGGGTTCCGCTACCATTCCTCATCTCTGAACCTATGTGGGGGCTGACCAAAGTTCACACGGGTGGACCTTCTCAGCTCCTGGCTTCCCTCTAACCCTTGTACTGTGGTGTTTGCTACTACCTGTTCCCCACTACTGGTGCTAGGTGTTGTAGGTGGTAATCTACGTGTTCGTGGTGCTGGTATGGGTACTTCTCTAGGTGCAATGATTTCAGGCCTCCTTGGTTCTGGTTCTTCCGCGGGTTGCGGGAATGTGAGTACAGGCACAATCACTGCTCCATTGTACATAGGCCAATCTTCCGGGAAGTCACCTAGGATGGTGTGGATCACTCTCTTCTTTTTCTCAGTCACTTGAGGTTGGGGCTGTTCTTCCTTCTGGATGTTCAGGGGTTCAGGGCACTTTTTCAAGTGGTCACGGGAAATTACAGCTGTGGTTCTTCCTTGGTCCTTGCTGACAAGACAGGTCTTCTGGTTGTTGAAATTGGAAGGCTGGACCACATATGGCTCTCTTTCCCACTGGTCGTCCAGTTTATGCATCTTTCTTTTTCTTTTTAAGACCACTTCTCCTGGTGAAAATGGAGGGGCTTGGGCTTGCTTGTTAAAGCTTCTTTCTTGCTTTTCCCTACTTTGGTCCAGATTCTCCTCGACATACTCTTGAATTTGCCTGTATTGAGCTCTACGCTTGGTATCCCAATCTGCATTTGGGGAATAAACTTCAGGCATCTCAACTTCCATCTCCAGATCCACTGGCAGTCTCCCAGGTCTAGCCCTCATGAGATAAGCGGGTGTGCATTTAGTGGAACTCACAGGAATACTATTGTACATGTCCACAAGATCTGGCAATTTTTCAGGCCACTCGTTCCGCTCCTCAAGGGGTAGAGTTTTCAGCAGGTTGATGACTACATAGTTCATCTTCTCACACATCCCATTTGTTTGTGCGTGGTAGGGGGCAGTGCGTATCTTCTTACACCCATACAATTTACAAAATTCCTGGAAGATTTCTGCTTCAAAAGCGGGACCTTGATCTGTTAGGACGTGATCTGGGTAACCGTGGGGTCTGCAGAAATGTGCCTGGAAAGCCTTCGCCGCAGTGCTGGCAGTTAGATCTTTGACAGGTACCACCACCAGGAATCTTGAATAGTGATCTACTATGGTGAGTGCATAGGTGTACCCATTCCTGCTTGGTGTGAGCTTGACGTGGTCTAAGGCAACGAGTTCTAGAGGCTGGGTAGTTACTATTGGTTGCAATGGCGCTCGCTGACTGGTGCTATCTTTTCTCCTTAATGTACATGGACCACAGTTCCTGCACCAAGCTTCTATGGTATCTCTCATCCCAGTCCAATAAAAGCGACTTCTCAGCAACATTTCCAACTTCTTCCAACCAAAGTGCCCAGCTCTATCATGATAGGCCTCCAACACCACTGGTGCATATGCTGTGGGTATTACTATCTGGCATATTCTCTCATGCGTTTTTGGATTAATGAGACTTCTGCACAACTTGCCTCCATGGAAACACAGACGACTTCTTTCTTTCCACAATTTCTTAGCTTCTTCTGGAGCATCTGGTTCAAGGTGTGAATCAGCCTCGGATATCAATGCCTTTATCAATCTGATTGCAGGGTCATTATCTTGGGCTTCTTGCCAACCATGGTGGGGCAATGGGTTGAAGGTCGCCTCTTGCTGATCACTATAATATCGGGGTTTCACTCTATCAGTAGGGCGATGGAAAGCAGGTATCTCAATCTCCTCCAGGTCATCTTCATGCCTCCCATCATCACACAACTGGGGCATCCTGGACAACGCATCAGCGTTAGCGTTCTTGCGACCAGCCCTGTACTTTATAGTGAAATCGTAATTTGCCAGTCGTGCTACCCACCGCTGCTCCAAAGCTCCAAGCTTCGCCGTGTCCAGGTGTGTCAACGGGTTATTGTCTGTATATACGGTGAATTTTGCAGAAGCCAGGTAATGCTTAAACTTCTCTGTCACTGCCCAAACAAGTGCTAAGAACTCCAGCTTGAAAGAACTATAGTTCTCAGGATTTCTTTCTGTTGGACGGAGTTTCCTGCTGGCGTATGCAATCACCTTTTCCTTGCCATCCTGTACCTGGGATAGAACAGCTCCCAGCCCCACGTTGCTGGCATCAGTGTACAGCACAAATGGGAGGTTATAGTCAGGATATGCCAGAATCTCATCTCCTGTCAAAGCTGACTTCATCCACTTGAAGGACTTCTCCTGCTCCTCACCCCATGTGAATGGAGAGCCAGAAGTCTTGCCGTGCTTTCTTTGTCCGACTAGGAGATCTTGTAAGGGGGATGCCATCTTGGTATAGCCTTTCACGAACCTCCGGTAGTACCCCATCAATCCCAGGAATTGGCGCACCTCTTTGATGTTCTGAGGCCTGGGCCAGTTCTGGATAGCTGTGATTTTCTCAGGGTCCGGAGCCACACCTTCGGCACTTACCACATGCCCCAGGTATTGGACTTTGGGCTTCAGCAGGTGACATTTGGAGGGTTTTAGTTTCATCCCGTACCTGGAAAGGGCTTCAAATACTTCTGCCAGATGTCCCAGATGCTCCTCATAGGTCTTGGAATATACAATTACGTCGTCCAGGTACAGCAGGACAGTCTCGAAGTCGCAATGGCCTAAACAGCTCTCCATGAGTCGTTGAAACGTACCAGGTGCATTGCACAGCCCGAATGGCATGCTGTTAAATTCACATAATCCCATCGGGGTGGCAAAGGCGGTCTTCTCGCGATCCTCCTCAGCAACGGACACTTGCCAATAACCACTAGTGAGGTCAAGGGTAGAGAAGTAATTTGCAGATCTTAATGCAGTCAAGGACTCTTCAATTCTGGGCAGTGGATAGGCATCCTTATGTGTGATGTTGTTAATTCTCCTATAGTCCACGCACATCCTCATAGTGCCGTCTTTCTTCTTCACTAGGACTAGCGGGGCTGCCCAGGGGCTGCAACTATCACGGATGACCCCAGCCTCCTTCATACTTCTCAGCATGTCTTTGGCACACTGGTAGTGAGCAGGTGGTATGGGCCTATACCTTTCCTTTATAGGTGGATGAATGCCTGTGGGTATATGATGCTGAACCCCTTTCACCCTCCCAAAGTCTAATGGGTGTTTACTAAACACTTGCTCATACTCCTGAACCACCCTGTAGACCCCTTGTTTTTGATGTAGTGGAGTGGAGTCAGTACCTACATGTAACTCTTGACACCACTGTTCTTGCTGAATCTGGGAACTGTCTGTGGCTGACTGATCTGGTGTGGCTGAGGACTTTACTGTCTGGATGAAATTCTCACTCACAGTGTACAATTTGGCTATGGTAGCATACCTGGGCAGTCTAACCTCTTCCTCCCCGCAATTCAACACTCGCACGGGCACTCTCCCCTTACGGACATCGACTACCCCTCTGGCTGTCAGTACTGTAGACCAGTGCTCTGAAGGTAGGGCCTCTACCACTGCCTGGTAATTCTGTCCACGGGAGCCTACAGCTGCCCTGCACCATATCATCATCTCACTCCGTGGGGGCACTACCACAGGAGCTGCATCCATTACCCGTACACCGCCAATTTCCCCACCAGACAAATTTACCTGTTGCCTTTGCTGGAGGTCTCGAATCTCTCTTTGCAGGACCCTCTGGCGTCCCGTTCCTGCAGTTTCAGAGAGCTGTTGGAGAAGAAACAATACTTCCCCCATACAATTCTCAATAACATTAGTCCCCAAAATCATCTTAGGGTTCCGGTCACTAGGGTCATTCTGCACTACTATGAGTCCTTGGCGTGCTAACTCCACCCTGCCCACCTTGATGGTTACCTCCTTGAACCCGAGTTGTGTTACTGGTAAACCATTTACAGCATAAATGGTGAGGTCATTGTCCGGTGGGGCGAGTTCCTCAGTTGACCAGAATTTGGTATACAGTACTTGGGGTATAGTTGTTACCTGGGAGCCGGTATCAAGAAGTGCTGAAGTCGGAATCCCATCCAAGGTGATGGAAACGATGGTCCTTCCTCCAACATACCGCTCCCGCCAGTCTGCTGGGCCTTGTTGATTTAGTCCTGGGGAGTGGCCCTTGGCCCCAGGGGTGGCCCGTTTAAAGGACAATAACGGGCGTAGTGACCAGTCTTGTTGCACCTATAACAAACAAGGTTTTCATACCGGTCACGGTTCCTTCCTCTGTATGTCGAGGTCCTCCCTCTCATCCAAGGGACGTCATCTGGGCAGTTAGCAAGCTGGATCTTCTCCGCCGGCTTGGTCTTGGGCTTGAGCTGCATTGCCTCTAGGATCCTTGCAACATCACTGCTCAGCTGCTGCACCTGTAAAGACAAATCACTGGTATCGCCTGCAGGCGCTGCTGGGGTCTTTGGCTCTGGCAGTGCTCTAACAGGAGGTGGCACATGTAGAGGAGAAGTGCCGGCTTGCCAGGACGTAGCAGGAGAATCAGTTGGCTCTGGGGTTTGCAAAGCCTTGATGGCTCGGTCTTTTAAAACAGCAAAGTCCATTGCAGGATATTCCAGAGTCCACAGCCGTAGCTGCTTGCGGTCCTCCACTGACCCCAGGCCTTGCAGAAACTGTTCAACAAGCACCTTGTTTCCTTCAGCTTCACTGATGGGAATGGTTAGTTTGAGAGTCCGTAGCGCTGATTGCAGCCTCAGAGCATAGTCTCTAATGCTTTCTTGTGGGCGCTGCTTGCAGTTGTAAAACTTTATCCGGAGTTCTGCCTCAGTGCGGTTTTCAAAGGAAAGTCGCAGACGTTCAAAAATGGCAGTTACTGAGGCCCGGTCCTGATCTGTCCAGGTCTCCGCCTCCAGCTCTGCGGCGCCTGATAACTGGCCGAGTAGTACAGACGCTTGCTGCCGGTCATTCATCCCAAACATATCCAGGAGTGTGCGGATTTTTCTTTTGAATCCTTGCAGAGTGTCAGGGGAACCATCATATTGTGGTAGCCAGGTAGCGCCTGGCACATACGGTAAAGTCATTGGCATTATCTGCGCGGTCGCTCGTGCGTCCATGTCACCTTGATCTTGAGGGGGAACTGCCGCTGCGCTCGCTTCATCTTTCTATGCCCCCTTGGTTTTCAGCAGCAAGATGGCGGCAACTGAATTTTTTTTTTTTTTTTATTCACTTTGGGCTCAACAGTTTTGGAGAAGGCGCACGTCACCCAGGTTAGTGGGTCCAGTCCAATCCTGTTCGTGACGCCAAAAATCAATGTGTGACGCCCTAGCAGCAGTCGGACTGCTCGGCAGACACTTTGATGAAAAACAAAAAGGTTTTTTACGGGGGAGAATATTTGTGACGCCACCTGCGGTGTGCGGTAATAAGGAATACCGCCGCTGCTGTATGGGAGTGCCGGGGCTGATGGTGTTGGGGCAGCCTGGTGGTGATTCCCTCCGCAGGTAGGGGCCCCGGGACTCAGGGTAGGGAATAGGTAGGAACAGCCTATATTGATATAGGGCCGGCAGGGCGCTGGGGAGCCAGGGTACTCACTCAGGGGTGATGACGCATTCAGTGGACACAGACTCTGAGGTAAACAAAGTCTCTTGGTACTGCTGCACTCGGTGACTGCACGTGCGGTGGTCTCTTTCAGTGATTCTGTGGTGGACTGGAGCCTTCCTCCATACACTGTATACTGTGTGTGTCCCTGGCCCCGTTGGCTTGAAACCTTCGGGTCCCGTCCCTCTTTTTAATTGGGACCTGCTCTTAGCAGCTGGCACGTGGGATTTTCTGTGACTGCTCTGTGTGGGAAGTCCTATCCCTCCGCTGTGCTGACGCCGCTAATCTCTGAGCCGTCAAGTACAGGCCACTGTCTGCGACCCAGCCAGGCTCTCCTCAGGGAGCTCTTAATCCCCAGGTCCTCTCTCTTTTTCAGTTACTACCAACTGTCTAACTGACTCCTCCCACCAGCCTGTCTGACTCATAGGTGGGCGGTTCCTTTGCCAGCTGGAACCACGCCCCTGGTGTGCCTGACAAGTGTAGTGTTTGGGTGACTAGGATTTGTGCTGTTAGTACAGAATCACTGTTGCGGACCCCGGAACCAAGGAGGGTGGGCCCTGCACCAAGGATAGAGAATAGTGCAGTTCCCTGTGACACCCTGGACTAGTCCAGGGGCGTCACAATAGCGTGAGGGTGTATTGATGAGCTTTATCCACTGTGAATGCAACATGCTTACTTGCTGTTTATTGCATGCATTGTTGCAGACTGACTACCCACAAGGGGCTGCTGTTTTTTTACATCTGCCTTTGACCATTTGGTCAATATAGCAATAGCAAAAAGTCTTAGGATGTGGACTTGGAGAGCGGAGGAGGTGCTGTCTGTGAAGTGAAGGAAAAGCTAAAGGTGTGCGATACAGCAAGGAGCCACCGCGGAAACACTTCGGTGAATTGTGAGGGGACTCGTGTTGGAGTTTGGTGAGGAGGACTGTAACGCCTGTGAGCAGCATCCCGTGCTGGACACCGACATTCTGGACACCACAGTACCCGGGTAAGGTAGGCTGGGACCAGAGAGTGATACGTGCACGCAACACTTGGTTTTCTTTGCAAAACACATATCTGTTCATCTTCGGCCGACTATATAGACAATGAGACGTGATACCTCTGCTCTGTCAATTTGTCAGTTAAGGCCCCTTTACACACTGCAACATCGCAAACGACATCGCTGTAACGTCACCGGTTTTGTGACGTAATAGCGACCTCCCCAGCGACATTGCAGTGTGTGAAACGTATCAGCGACCTGGCCCCTGCTGTGAGGTTGCTGATCACTACACATCGCTCAGGACCATTCTTTGGTCCATTGTTTCCCGCTGTGCAGCATGATCGCTAGAAAGTCTCAGTGTATAAAGGGGCCTTTACAGCGACTTCGTTAGCGACTTCCCTTTCAAAAAGCTGCTTTACAACGTCCCCAATGACTAGCTAGGTCGTTCTGCAGATCCGTATCGCTGTTGCGTCGTTTTCCAGGTTTGCCTGTTTGACAGCTCACCAGCGACTCACCAGAGACTTTGTAGCGATCCCGGCCAGGTTGGGATCGCTGGTGGGATCGCTAGAAAGTCTCAGTGTGTAAAGGGGCCTTTACAGTTAAAATCATAGAGTGACAGCGACACATGTTTGCATGGACTGTTGTTTTACAAGATTTCCAGGACTATGTTGCTGAGCTGTATGGTTTGCCTTCACACTGTTATCATCTGCCTTATCTGTGAGGCTTCAGCTAACAAAGGTATTCAGGGAGGGTAATGGGTTTTGTCTATGTTTAGGTAGATAAGTTGTAAACCCTTGTGATGCGACACTGGTAAGTCGTGTTCGCACACACGCGCACACACACACACACTTACTCCTGCTACGCAGAGGGATTACCAGGTAGTAGGCAACTGATTAGACAGTCCCTTGGTTAGGCAAAAGTTGGTGAGCATGGGGTATAAATCACCATTACGAGTGTAGCAGCATGGGGGTGTAGGCTTTTGGAATTGTGAATAGATTCTTCTATTTTTTCAGTTTTATGCATGGTTCTTATTGTTTGTTTTTGGAAAGTTAAACAATCATTTATCAACACAACTACCTAGAGTCCTTTTCCTAGTGTGTGGTTTTGCTGTATACTGGGGAGACCACCCTGTACACTACTTTAAATTAATCATAAGTCGCAATAGGAAGTTCACAATGCACAATGCACCCTAGCGGGGTTGTGCAACCACCGCCTGTCCCATCAAGTGCATCTGCGTGCTCTTCATCCTCTGTGACTGTGGGGACAGCAGTCACACATGATTTTTGATGCTGACCTTCCACCCCTTTACCCACTACAGGCAGTGTGATTGGCAGGTCGTCAGTTGTTTTGAAGTGGAAACAGCTGCTGGTGTTGAGCTCTCTCAGACATCAAGAGAACCACCTTTGGATGAAAGCAACATTATATCCACGCCTGCACAGTCGTCACAGATTGCCTGGACTACCTGCAGTTAAAAATTGCATAGCAGAAATGGAGAGGAGTGTAGAATGCACATGTGGTTTTCCTTGCTTGACAGGAGAGGAACCCTAAGGTAGTATCCCTGACAATTTTACTATGCCCCTAAAAATGTCAGCACTTTTGGAAAATAAAATTGGACAGTTGTGTAGAATGCACACGTGCTGTCGGTAGCTGGACAGCAAAGGAACACTAACTTAGTATGCCAGACACTTTTAGTATGCCACTTAAAGTCTCAGCACTGTTTGCTATTAAAATTGCGTAGCAAAAATGGACAGGTGTGTAGAATGCACACTTGGTGTACCTTGCTTGACAGGAGAGGAACCCTAAGTTAGTATCCCAGACACTTTTAGTATGCCCCTAAAAATGTCAGCACTTTTGGAAATGAAAATTGTGTAGCAAAAATGGGCAGGTGTGTAGAATGCACAGGTGCTGTAGGTAGCTGGACAACAAAGGAACACTAATTTAGTATCCCAGACACTTTTAGTATGCCACTAAAAGTCTCAGCACTGTTTGCTATTAAAATTGCGTACCAAAAATGGACAGGTGTGTAGAATGCACAGGTGCTGTAGGTAGCTGGATAGCAAAGGAACACTTACTTAGTATCCCAGACACTTTTAGTATGCCACTAAAGGTCCAGTCACACTAAGCAACTTACCAGCGATCCCAACAACGATAGGGATCGCTGGTAAGTTGCTAGGAGGTTGCTGGTGAGATGTCACACTGCAACGCTCCAGCGATCCCACCAGCAACCTGACCTGGCAGGGATCGCTGGAGCGTGGCTACACAAGTTGCTGGTGAGCTCACCAGCAACCAGTGACCAGCCCTCAGCGCCGCGTGGAAGATGCTGCGCTTGGTAACTAAGGTAAATATCGGGTAACCAACCCGATATTTACCTTGGTTACCAGTGCACGGAGCTACATGTGCAGAGAGCAGGGAGCAGCGCACACTGCTTAGCACTGGCTCCCTGCTCTCCTAGTTACAGCACACATCGGGTTAATTTCCCAATGTGTGCTGTAGCTACATGTGCAGAGAGCAGGGAGCAGCGCACACTGAGCGCTGGCTCCCTGCTCTCCTAGTTACAGCACACATGGGGTTAATTTCCCGATGTGTGCTGTAGCTACATGTGCACAGAGCAGGGAGCAGCGCACACTGCTTAGCGCTGGCTCCCTGCTCTCCTAGTTACAGCACACATGGGGTTAATTTTCCGATGTGTGCTGTAGCTACATGTGCAGAGAGCAGGGAGCAGCGCACACTGCTTAGCGCTGGCTCCCTGCTCTCCTAGTTACAGCACACATGGGGTTAATTTCCCGATGTGTGCTGTAGCTACATGTGCAGAGAGCAGGGAGCAGCGCACACTGCTTAGCGCTGGCTCCCTGCTCTCCTAGTTACAGCACACATGGGGTTAATTTCCCGATGTGTGCTGCAGCTACATGTGCACAGAGCAGGGAGCAGCGCACAATGCTTAGCGCTGGCTCCTTGCTCTCCTAGTTACAGCACACATGGGGTTAATTAACCCGATGTGTGCTGCAGCTAAATGTGCACACAGCAGGAGCCGGCACTGACAGTGAGAGCGGCGGAGGCTGGTATCAAAGGTAAATATCGGGTAACCAAGGACAGGGCTTCTTGGTTACCCGATGTTTACATTGGTTACCAGCCTCCGCAGAAGCCGGCTCCTGCTGCCTGCACATTTAGTTGTTGCTGTCTCGCTGTCACACACAGCGATCTGTGCTTCACAGCGGGACAGTAACAACTAAAAAATGGCCCAGGACATTCAGCAACAACCAACGACCTCACAGCAGGGGCCAGGTTGTTGCTGGATGTCACACACAGCGACATCACTAGCAACATCGCTGCTACGTCACAAAAGTTGTTCGTTAGCAGCGATGTTGCTAGCGATGTTGCTTAGTGTGACGGGGCCTTTAGTCTCAGCACTGTTTGCTATTAAAATAGCGCTGCAAAAATGGGAAGGTGTGTAGAATGCACACGTGCTGTAGGTAGCTGGACAGAAAAGGAACACTAACTTAGCATCCAAGACACTGTTAATATGCCACTAAAAGTCTCAGCACTGTTTGCTATTAAAATTGCGTAGCAAAAATGGACAGGTGTGTAGAATGCACAGGTGCTGTAGGTAGCTGGACAGCAAAGGAAGCCTCACTTTCTATCCCTGGCAATGAAAAAATGCACCAAGGAATTGCCTGAGCTGATATAGCCAGACGCTGTTATATACAGTTAGGTCCAGAAATATTTGTACAGTGACACAAGTTTTGTTATTTTAGCTGTTTGCAAAAACATGTTCAGAAATACAATTATATATCTAATATGGGCTGAAAGTGCACACTCCCAGCTGCAATATGAGAGTTTTCACATCCAAATCGGAGAAAGGGTTTAGGAATCATAGCTCTGTAATGCATAGCCTCCTCTTTTTCAAGGGACCAAAAGTAATTGGACAAGGGACTCTAAGGGCTGCAATTAACTCTGAAGGCGTCTCCCTCGTTAACCTGTAATCAATGAAGTAGTTAAAAGGTCTGGGGTTGATTACAGGTCTGTGGTTTTGCATTTGGAAGCTGTTGCTGTGACCAGACAACATGCGGTCTAAGGAACTCTCAATTGAGGTGAAGCAGAACATCCTGAGGCTGAAAAAAAAGAAAAAATCCATCAGAGAGATAGCAGACATGCTTGGAGTAGCAAAATCAACAGTCGGGTACATTCTGAGAAAAAAGGAATTGACTGGTGAGCTTGGGAACTCAAAAAGGCCTGGGCGTCCACGGATGACAACAGTGGTGGATGATCGCCGCATACTTTCTTTGGTGAAGAAGAACCCGTTCACAACATCAACTGAAGTCCAGAACACTCTCAGTGAAGTAGGTGTATCTGTCTCTAAGTCAACTGTAAAGAGAAGACTCCATGAAAGTAAATACAAAGGGTTCACATCTAGATGCAAACCATTCATCAATTCCAAAAATAGACAGGCCAGAGTTAAATTTGCTGAAAAACACCTCATGAAGCCAGCTCAGTTCTGGAAAAGTATTCTATGGACAGATGAGACAAAGATCAACCTGTACCAGAATGATGGGAAGAAAAAAGTTTGGAGAAGAAAGGGAACGGCACATGATCCAAGGCACACCACATCCTCTGTAAAACATGGTGGAGGCAACGTGATGGCATGGGCATGCATGGCTTTCAATGGCACTGGGTCACTTGTGTTTATTGATGACATAAAAGCAGACAAGAGTAGCCGGATGAATTCTGAAGTGTACCGGGATATACTTTCAGCCAAGATTCAGCCAAATGCCGCAAAGTTGATCGGACGGCGCTTCATAGTACAGATGGACAATGACCCCAAACATACAGCCAAAGCTACCCAGGAGTTCATGAGTGCAAAAAAGTGGAACATTCTGCAATGGCCAAGCCAATCACCAGATCTTAACCCAATTGAGCATGTATTTCACTTGCTCAAATCCAGACTTAAGACGGAAAGACCCACAAACAAGCAAGACCTGAAGGCTGCGGCTGTAAAGGCCTGGCAAAGCATTAAGAAGGAGGAAACCCAGCGTTTGGTGATGTCCATGGGTTCCAGACTTAAGGCAGTGATTGCCTCCAAAGGATTCGCAACAAAATATTGAAAATACAAATATTTTGTTTGGGTTTGGTTTATTTGTCCAATTACTTTTGACCTCCTAAAATGTGGAGTGTTTGTAAAGAAATGTGTACAATTCCTACAATTTCTATCAGATATTTTTGATCAAACCTTCAAATTAAACGTTACAATCTGCACTTGAATTCTGTTGTAGAGGTTTCATTTCAAATCCAATGTGGTGGCATGAAGAGCCCAACTCGCGAAAATTGTGTCACTGTCCAAATATTTCTGGACCTAACTGTAAAGCCCTGCACAGCGTTGGCATGGACCTGCCTAGCAACAATGCCTATAGACAGCTGGAATGCAGCCCTGAAAAGGGCTGAAATTAAATGTAGTCTCTAATCCCTAAAACGCTATGTAAATTGCACTGTACATCTATAGCGCAGACAGCAGCAGCAGCGGGAGCAGGAGCAGTGACTGTCACCCACCCGCAGCAGAGAGATAATGGCGGCGATGGGGAAAATGGCCATGTCTTTTAAGGCAAGGACATGTGACATGCACAGCCTATGACACATGCCCCTTGCTTGTCTGGCAAAAATCCACTTAGCTGTGTGTGTGTCTGTGATTGGCTGACAACCTGGCCCTCCCAACTGTACGCATGGTTAGGAAAAAAAAGAAAGGCGATCAGCATTCTTTCAGCACTCAGCAGCAGCACAGATCTAAACCCCGTCCCCCCGCACACTATATGCTGAATTTTGATAATATCATGATTCACAGTGACTCACACTATTACAGTGAGAAGCCAGCTAGTAACTAGCTACGCTTTTTGGTGATCGAACCGTTCTCGAACGTAACTCGAACTACCGAACTTTTAGCAAATCGTTCGAGTTCATCAAACGACTCGAACACCCACTAAAATCACTCGAACATGAAATTGGCAAACCTCGCACCTCGAACATCACTCATCTCTATTCATATTATCTGAAAAATGGCCAAGAAAGCAAAAAATCTGCCGGGGTATGTAAACTTTTGAGCACAACTTTAGGTCATAGGTCTCAATAACTATAATTTTCTTTAAGTTAATCATCATTTTTTGTAAAAACTTGGATTTTTATTTAGATTTACACTTTTGTAAATCTTCCCAGTAGAATTGTGTGAAAGATTGGGCCCATGTGAAGGCTGCATATAAAAGGCGTAAGTCCTCACGTATAACCACCAAATATGTCAATGTTGAAGATGCCAGTGTAGTAGATTTTTTAATGAATCATTAAAAGCTAAATTTTATTCTTCCAACGGATTCCCAGTGGATATTCTTTTTGTGAATTAATTTTACATATCAATTTGTAAAAAGTACAAACATGACATTAGAAATGTACAACTAAAAATGTACAATTTGATTAAATACAGCCATTACGTGCACCAGATAATGCATGATATACTGTTTAAACAAAAGCTGAAAGTAAATGTAACCCTTACATTTTGAGTTATTATTCTACCATATAATGACCATCCTTAGAAGTATTCCTTCTGACCTTTCCATAGTTTCTAAGAAACATACCGCATTCTACACCCTCATGAGTGGTTTCATATCACAACCAGCTGTGCATGTCATGTTTTACTCACTCCATCACATGCTTGGTGTTCACTCTTCGTACTCTTAGGAGATTGGGGAGTTTTCTTAATTCCCTGTGGGCTCCAAGGTTTCTGAATATAATTAAAGGTGAACAAGATTTGTAAAGACAGACTGTATACATTCACTATACTCACAGAGGCACTGAAGTGGAGAGTAGTGACAGAGAAGTCAGTAGATAGTAGAGGGACCTTTTGTAGGGTAGAAGTATGCCACATTTGGAGCCCGGGAAAGGAAATAGCTGGAAATAAATTGAATTGACATGTCTGTGAGTTCTAAAGAGCATTAGGAAACATGCAGATAACAGCGGAGAGAGGCTGTCAAAGGCTGTACTTTGAAAAAAAATATTGATTTATTCTAGGAGCTCGTGATATGGTATTTTATATATATATATATATATATATATATATATATCTACTGTACATATACACAGTATATCCCAAAGGTGAGTACAACCCTCACATTTTTGCAAATATTATATTGTATATTTTTATGGAACAACACTGAAGATAACATACAACGTAAAGTAGTCAGCGTACGGCTTGTTGTCACATAGTTTCTGGCTCAAAACTCCCTGAGTGTTAGGACTACATCTGACGCTGTTCACACACCAGAATCAGACAGCAGGAGAAAAGCAGGTTTGAATACCGTGCCAAACCACAGGAGTCCAGATGAAGTTAGTAAATCTCTTTTCTTTATTTACACAGGTCTACGCGTTTCAAGGACATCTCCATCCTCTCCCTCAGAACAATGCACAGAGAATACTATAGCAAAATGGAGGCCACAGGCTCTCATATATATGTTGAAAGAGTGCCACGTATTCATTAGTGAATTATTTATATATAATTTAATATAATTAGTGAATACGTGGCACTCTTTCAACATATATATGAGAACCTGTGGCCTCCATTTTGCTATAGTATTCTCTGTGCATTGTCCTGAGGAAGAGGATGGAGATGTCCTTGAAACGCGTAGACTTGTGTAAATAAAGAAAAGAGATTTACTTACATCATCCGGACTCCTGTGATTTGGCGCGGTATTCAAACCTGCTTTTCTCCTGCTGTCTGAAATTACTCCTTGCCGCGGGACCGCTGCCTTCCACGTTACTTATATGCTGTCAAAGGGGTTGTGACTGGCACAACCACACCAGGTGAGTGTTTCTGTTAACATTTACCCCCCATTGTCATACCGGGTAAGACCCTATTGCGCCTTATCTTCCACAGCTTTTCTAACAAACTTTATTCAGCATCTGAAAGCACCCAAACTCAACCATGGACTTCTGTGTGAAGTCTATGTGAGAGTTTGATCAACTGGATCAAAAGTATCCAGTTCAAACCCTGAACTTTACAGTTTGGGTTTACTCATCCTTAATGGTTTCATATTTTTTTGACCTCCTCCACCATGGCGATGTACAGTTCCATTGGCAGTGATCAAGTCTCTTGTCCTCCACAGAGTAGATGCTGACTGCCATCTTGCAGGCTTCAGCGAGAGCACATACATCTGCTTCTTCACAGACAGGCATGCGGGTAGCGACTGCTCTATCAGCACAGCGTCTTCTGCTACCAGCACCATACCCATGTGGAACCGTCTTCTTGATGCACATCTTGATCCATCCGCAAAGGGGTTAAGTCAGGGTCCAAAGGTGTATCAGTCACTGTATTGAATCCAGAGTTTCAGCTATGCCAGAGTCGACTACCTCTTCCACCAAGGTGTCAGAGGTGGGACACTCCCCCCTTGGAAGAGGGAGAAGTTCAGCAGGATTAAGGACCCCACACCGGGAGATGGTGACTTTGTCAGGGAGCAGTGATGTCATACGGGCACTGATCTTCAACAGGTGCTTTAGGTAGGTGTTCAATCTGGCTGAGTAGTGTTCAAAGGGCTGCTGTCTTCCTCCATGGCAATTATGTAGAATGACTTCTGGGCTGGAGATGACGTGATGATACTCTTCAGGTGACTTTGACTGTAGCTCATCTGTATGTGAGGTGATCTTGTAAGCTGCTAGATTCATCTCCATACGTCTTGCCATTTGAAGGAGGGTGTCTTGGTCCTTACAGCTGTAGTTTACATGTGGGCTCTCGGAGACCTGATACAAAGGACTATACCCAGGTTTGTAAGAAAGAGCAATGAGTGTAACTTGGGGTCAGGAGAACACTGAAATTCTAAAAACTAAGACTCCTTAAAACCCCGGGGAAAGAGAAAAGAGCACAAGAGGGTTTGGAAACTAGCAAGCAGCACCCCCTGACTACATATACACAACTAGGAAAAAGCAGTGGAGCATATCTACTCTACCTCTCCTGTGCGGACCCTGTAACTGGGGGCCCTGCACTCTCCCTCATCCCGACGGTAGACCTGATGGTGGTCAGGGTCGGGCCTCCAGCGTATCCCTCTCTCCTGTCAGACCCTGCAAACTAAGACACAAAGGATTACTGGGTGCTGTCAACGAAAACTCTAATATATGTCAACTCCTGATGATCATAATGTCCCCTTGGGACCACATGAACCTCCACCCTCTCTATCAGGGAACTGAGATTGTGCAAGATATCAGGAAGGATAACATACAAGTGAGAATATCTCAAAACCAGGCTAAGCAGCAACTGCCATAGGCAGAAAAATATTCACTGTCCACCAGGACTAATAGTGAGCAGTCTATATGGTCTACTAAACTGTATACTAGATACAGCAAAAACAAACATGCAAAAGTGAAGGGAAAAGTTTCCACAGGACTATCAGCAATAACCTCTGCTAAGGTTCATGAGTGGGAACACAATGGGGAACAACTGCATATATGACCAAAAACGGAGTGTGTGTTTCAGGTCCCTATATCCCCCCTCTGCAGTCCCTGCTTCATCAGCAATAAACAGAGCAGTGGCTGTAGCTGCTGAAACAAAAATGAGGAACTGGGTGTCGGCTGGACAAAAATGGCAACCTCAACCTAAATTCATCAACCTAAATTAAGGCCTTATCATTTGGCCCCACGTTGGGCGCCAAATGATAAGGCCTTAATTTAGGTTGATGCCATTCAGTCGTGCATCCCTCTTAAACTGTCTGCAGTCCAAATTATGAGTCACTTGTGGTAGCATGCATAACCACACTCTTTCACACACACCAGAGAGACGTACTCGGATATGAATAGAAAGTAAGACCCCTTTATTCCGGAAGTTTGTACAGATATATATAACCGGCTTTTTGGCTAGGTGCCAAGAATACGTAACACGTCTCCTATTGGATAAAGTAGAACAGCTTATTCTGTGATATACAATTTACTGTAATGTACTTGGTTCCTCATTTATATTAAGCAATGTCAGCATGATTCACAAATCACATGAATAGCCCAGACTGTCTGAGTCTTATGTCCAAATGCAGAACTAGGTGGGGTACACAGTCTGAAACAGCATCTTAAATCCTGTTCTTTATGGATATCTCCATGTAACTCTTATATACTCATAATAATTCATAATCTTGTCCATAACAGTATCAACAGGGTCATCACTACAAATCCATCAGGCAATATTCACTCATAATTATTAGAAAGCTTACGGGCAGCCCTCAGTCATAATTTTTAGAGGACCATTAGGCGGCCTTCAATCCTAATTTTACTTGTATACAGAGTTCAGCCAAATTTGAGGATCGCAGGGCGCATTCTCTGCTCCCTACATAATTCACATAAATTGTTTTTAGTGCCGAAGGGGCATAATAACTGATAGGCACATTCACCTGTTGTGATGGTCTCCTTGGTGCTTGCCGCGCCGCATCGCCTAGTAACAACTCACCTTGCCTGATAATCACAGATGGTCCTTTGATGAAGACCATATTATGGTTGAAACGTTGGTTTTTGGACATCATATATGCATGAATCCTTTTTTTCAATAAAAAAATATATAAAAAGAACCCTTTTTTCTATTAATTTCTTGTCTGACAGTATTGGGGTTGAGTGCCGGAGTTCTCTCTTTATTACTGTTGATTTTTTCTCCCGAGCACCTATAAGGTGAAGCAGGGTCCTATCTCCTTTTTATAATTATTAAAAGGACTTTAAGTGGCCCTCAGTCATAATTTTTAGAAGGCCATCAGGAGGCCCACATTTATAATTTTTAGAGAGCCATCAGGCAGCCCTCAGTCATAATTATTTGAGGGTCATCCGGAGCCTTCACTCATAATTCTTAGAGAGTCATCAGAGGGCACTCAATCATAATTTTAAGGTGGCCATCAGGCAGCCCTCAGTCATAAATTTTAGAGGGCCGTCATTGGGCTATCATGCTTAAATCACTTTCAGAGCTACTTAATATATCTTCAAAAATAAAACCATAAAGCTTGGAGGCATATTATGTAACTAATTTAAAATAAGGAAGGCGTGTAGTAAGCGACGGAGACGTGGACAAATTGCTACCCAGATTTTCCTGAGCTAATTGAAAAGGTATGCCACGTGTGTGCCTATTTCTGCAGGTCAGCTATAGACCAGTGGGTATAGCACTGCTGCAGCAGCGCTTGCAGGTGCCAGCTCACGGACTATTGCATGACGTGACCACGCACAAGAACTCCACATTACACATGTACTGTGCAAGGCTTTTTGAGCATCAGAGAGCAGCTACAATATGCCCCTTGGTATTTTGGTCAACCTCTGCAAATAAGAATGGAGTGGACATGATTTTCTGACATCTGTGAGGTTCTACAAAACTTTGAGGAATCAACCAAGATTGTCATTCCATATTCCGCTTAACCATTCCACTTTTGTGTCTACTCAAACATTAGCTGCTCCCTATTAAAGAGGAAACTTTGCATTTGGACCAGGTAGAGATGGAGAAAGAACAATAGGTACTGTGTCCCCCGCATATCTCTCAGCATCAACACCTGGTGAGAGTGTTACATGACTGCCATAACAAATCAGTCACCATTGTATGATGTCAACTTTCACATTTCCTGGGCCCATTTTGTTAACGCAGTTGTCCTCTGCATGGACAACCTCTTTTTAGGTAAAGTACTCTCCCTTGTAAAATAATAATAATATATACTCAACTTTTGCATTGATGCCATTCACATTAGCCCTGCAGCTAATCAGTAGCCACTATTGACTGATTGTGCTCTCATTTCTTCTGCTTATTTTAAGCTTGACCAAGGTGAGTAAAGGGTGCTTTACACGCTGCGACATCTCCGATATATCGTCGGGGTCACGGTGTTTGTGACGCACATCCGGCATTGTTAGCAACATCGCAGCGTGTGACAGCTAGGAACGACGATCAACGATCACAAAAACGGCAAAAATCGCTGATCGTTGACACATCGCTCCTAATCATAATGTCGTTGGTGTTTAATTCTGCAGGTTGTTCGTCATTCCTGCGGCACCACACATCGCTGTGTGAGAAACCGTAGGAACGACGAACATCATCCTACCTGCGTCCACCGGAAAGGAGGAAGGAAGGAGGTGGGCGGCATGTTCCGACCGCTCATCTCCTCCACTCCGCTTCTATTGGGCGACCGTTTTGTGACGCCGCTGTGACGCCAAACGCACCTCCCCCTTGAAGGAGGGATTGTTCAGCGGTCACAGCGATGTCGCTGAGCAGGTATGTGCATGTGACGCTGCCATAGCGATTTTGTTTGCAACGGCAGCGATCACCACATGACGCACGAACAACGGGGGCACGTGCTATCGCTCGCGACATCGCTAGAACTCGCTAGCAATGTCGCAGAGTGTAAAGCACCCTTTAGAGCACAGCAGCCCAAAAGCGGACCCTGATTAGCTGCAGGGTTCTCATGACATAACAATGTCATGCAAGCCCCAGTGGAACCGGACCAACACTGCAACAGCGCCAATCGAGGATCTGTTATCCTTATTTTACAAGGGGAAGTCCTTATTATAAAAAGGAATTGTGAAGATAGTGAAAAGCCGCTTGAAAATAAGGTTTTGGCACCACCCAGAAAAAAGAACATTGTACCTGTTTGTAAGGAATACAGGGCTAGCACATATGTGGGCTTTGATATAAGGTGTTGTCATCCATATGTTTAGATATTATCATTTTGACACTGATTGAGTTTTCACTTGTTAGGTGATGACTCTGAGGACCATCTTAAATTGTTGTGAGACCTTTTGAATTCTAGTTATGTTTCAGAAATTTACATTTGTATATTTTTCAGTATTTTCCTATATTTTTATTACTTTAATAATTCCCTAAATTAAAATTGGCAGACACAAAAATGAATTAATTACAGTAAGGATGTTAATAAAAGTCATCTTAGTGGTCAGTACTGTCATTAAAATGACCCCAATAACAGTAGGTATCGGAAAACAATTAAAAATGTTGATCCATATATCAAGCTTCTTTTATTTATTCTTTAGGAATCTTACATGTACCGTAATTACACAGACAGAGATATCTGTGGCATCTGGAACAGCTCCATGGTTTGACCTCTACAAATTGAATTCTGGTTATGCAATAGGTAAGTATAGAGCTATGACCACAACTGTTTTTAACCATTACATCACCCAGTAATATTAAAATAGAGAATAAAGTAAACTGTTGACTAATTTCTCCAAAATTAGATGCAACTCCAGATTCTTCTTTCTTCAGCAATTCGTAGAATCCTCATTAAGATTAAATGTTGCCCTAAGAGGGTTATTTTTATTCCCTTAATTCACTATACAAAAATGGTTCCTCGGAAGTATGAATTTTAAATTACGTCTGAGTTTTAAAGTATGTTCTAATGTTTCCTACTTAGTAAATGCATCAATAATTCAGGGATAAAGGGATGAGGTACATTCATAAAATCATCTATCCTGTCAGCCATGACTTTTTTGTTAGTTCATAACGATTCATGAAAATTCAATAACTTGAGCAAAGTGCCTCAATAAGTCTTCGATAAAATATTGGTGTGCCTGTCCGTTGTGAATGATAATACATTGATCATTAGTAGAACTCAACTGGTTAACACAAAGGATCACGGTCACTCTGCTAGATAATCACATCATGTAAAACCTTGAATTTCAAGTTAGCTGTACGACTTATAACTTAGATTATCATTATTTATTCAGAAGGTTGTATTCAAAATGATAGATTTTAATGATATTAAAGGCCTATCTATGTCAAAGAAAGCACACATTGTTGAAAGGGTGATCCTGGATTTGTCTTATTATCTCCTTTGACGATAAAGTCTTAAGGTGGCTTTACACACTGCAACATCGCAAACGACATCGCTGTAACGTCACCAGTTTTGTGACGCAATAGCGACCTCACCAGCGACATTGCAGTGTGTGAAACACATCAGCGACCTGGCCCCTGCTGTGAAGTTGCTGATCATTACAAATCGTTCAGGACCATTCTTTGGTCCTTTGTTTCCCGCTGTGCAGCATGATCGCTAGAAAGTCTCAGTGTGTAAAAGGACTTTACAGCGACTTCGTTAGCGACTTCCCTTTCAAAAAGCTGCTTTACAACGTCCCCAAAGACTAGCTAGGTCGTTCTGCAGGTCCGGATCACTGTTGCGTCGTTGGCCAGGTTTGCCTGTTTGACAGCTCACCAGAGACTTTGTAGCGATCCCGGCCAGGTTGGGATCACTGGTGGGATCGCTAAAAAGTCTCAGTGTGTAAAGGGGCCTTTACATGCAATTAATTAACTACCTGCCTATGCCTCTTGGAGCTGGTCTTTGCTATCTCAGAGCAGTCATGGACTGCCCCTGCTGATGGTTCTGCTGCTTCATTGGACTTTACATTAACAGAGCATATCTTCATCTTCTGGTCTACTTTGGCAATAGGGCATCTCTACCAATGTCATGTATGTTGACAGCCCAACTCATGAATTCAGTATATGAAACAAGTGAATAATGACAGCACATGTACCCCAGTATTCAATACATACATATTATGGACACATCATATATAAGTAATACATCTCATGGTAGTGGTACCTGAGCGATCACATGAAATGGGCTGTAAATGATGGGCCCTTAAAGGGGTAACAATATGTCCCAAATATTCTGTTGGATATACCTCACCAGAGTCAACCAATAAGACCTGATGGTAACACAATAAGAGTCATGCAGTAAGAAGTCGTCACCTAGTTAGTCAGTCAAGATACTACCCATAATATGGACCATGGAAATGAGAGTCATGGCAACACCAGGGGGAACGTGGCCGGCCCCACGCGTATCGCTGCGGACAGCTTCATCAGGGGAGGGTGTGGGTTAGACCATGTGAGAGGATATATATAAGAACCTTAATTATCTAATTAAAAACAAGTGGTGAAGGATAAGCGTATCATTGGTGGTTACTAAGGACGCTATACATGTATAAAGTAGACATACCATTGGTGGTTACTCTGGACGTTACACATGCCCGGGGTCAAAGTACCATTGATGGTTACTATGAACGCTGTACGTGCACGGAGCTGGGCGCAGCCATAACCGGATATGATGTCATATCCGGAATCCCAGTATCCGGAAGTCACATTAGTACCCGCCGATTAAAGGAGGACAGAAAGTAATCGCCCGGTGGGCATAGTGAGGGTTTATAGGGATCCAGCGCATCATGAACATGCATGGGAAGAGACATTTCAAACAATATGCGGAGACCTAGTTGTCACCGCAACCGGAAGTGATGTCATATGCATAACTAAACGGTCTCAGGGCCCTGCGCATGCTCCCTAAAGATGCATGAGAATCATCCACAGTACAGTATATAACGTGCATCTATCATGCGAACTACAATCAGGCAGCCAACGATTAGTTTACTATATAAATGCAATTGCCCGAGGGCAACAGTGCCTACAAGAGTTATCATGGTTGATGTTAAGTCCCATCAATATCCACAGGGACCCCCATGTACCAACACATCTTATCAGATAGATGTATGGTATCACCTGCTTATATATAGCCACCAGTTAATACCACAAACTGTGGATTTATTGCAGGTACATGGTATCCCCATATGATAGATCATTCGGAGAGGAATCCCCCCCCCCCTCTTTCCCTCCCTCCCCCTCTCCCTCCCATTCCTCCTCCCTTTAATACCGCAATTGCGGATTTATATGTGATCCTTGTCCAAAAGAGTACCCCAATATACCACTGCGTGATATCAATTGATGAACACCAGATGGATGTATGGTACCATGTAATACTACAAAACCTCAGATAAATGAATACCAGAAGGTGTGGATTTATTATACATACATGGTATCTCCATGTGACAACCCATACAGAATGGGGTAACCCCCTTTGCCCTTATTAATCCCGCAATTACGGGTTTATGTGAATTGTGAAGGGCAGTGGCAGTATGAAGTACAGCTATGTGTGGTTTATCTCCATGTGTCATCATCCAGTGGCATCCTTTGATTGACTTTCTCTCTTCCGTGACTGGGGGGGTTTTTCACATAAACCCGTAATTGCGGGATTAATAAGGGCAAAGGGGGTTACCCCATTCTGTATGGGTTGTCACATGGAGATACCATGTATGTATAATAAATCCACACCTTGTGGTATTCATTTATCTGAGGTTTGTAGTATTACATGGTACCATACATCCATCTGGTGTTCATCAATTGATATCACGCAGTGGTATATTGGGGTACTCTTTTGGACAAGGATCACATATAAATCCGCAATTGCGGTATTAAAGGGAGGAGGAATGGGAGGGAGGGAAAGAGGGGGGGGGGGATTCCACTCCGTATGATCTATCATATGGGGATACCATGTACCTGCAATAAATCCACAGTTTGTGGTATTAACTGGTGGCTATATATAAGCAGGTGATACCATACATCTATCTGATAAGATGTGTTGGTACATGGGGGTCCCTGTGGATATTGATGGGACTTAACATCAACCATGATAACTCTTGTAGGCACTGTTGCCCTCGGGCAATTGCATTTATATAGTAAACTAATCGTTGGCTGCCTGATTGTAGTTCGCATGATAGATGCACGTTATATACTGTACTGTGGATGATTCTCATGCATCTTTAGGGAGCATGCGCAGGGCCCTGAGACCGATTAGTTATGCATATGACATCACTTCCGGTTGCGGTGACAACTAGGTCTCCGCATATTGTTTGAAATGTCTCTTCCCATGCATGTTCATGATGCGCTGGATCCCTATAAACCCTCACTATGCCCACCGGGCGATTACTTTCTGTCCTCCTTTAATCGGCGGTACTAATGTGACTTCTGGATACTGGGATTCCGGATATGACATCATATCCGGTTATGGCTGCGCCCAGCTCCGTGCACGTACAGCGTTCATAGTAACCATCAATGGTACTTTGACCCCGGGCATGTGTAACATCCAGAGTAACCACCAATGGTATGTCTACTTTATACATGTATAGCGTCCTTAGTAACCACCAATGATACGCTTATCCTTCACCACTTGTTTTTAATTAGATAATTAAGGTTCTTATATATATCCTCTCACATGGTCTAACCCACACCCTCCCCTGATGAAGCTGTCCGCAGCGATACGCGTGGGGCCGGCCACGTTCCCCCTGGTGTTGCCATGACTCTCATTTCCATGGTCCATATTATGGGTAGTATCTTGACTGACTAACTAGGTGACGACTTCTTACTGCATGACTCTTATTGTGTTACCATCAGGTCTTATTGGTTGACTCTGGTGAGGTATATCCAACAGAATATTTGGGACATATTGTTACCCCTTTAAGGGCCCATCATTTACAGCCCATTTCATGTGATCGCTCAGGTCCCACTACCATGAGATGTATTACTTATATATGATGTGTCCATAATATGTATGTATTGAATACTGGGGTACATGTGCTGTCATTATTCACTTGTTTCATATACTGAATTCATGAGTTGTGCTATCACCATTGATATATATACAGGAGGTAGTTAATTCTAATTATATGTTTATTCTTTTGCATGATTCCATGTATGGCAAAATTTTCTATCTGATCCCAGAGGGAACGTGTCCTTACCTGTGCTATTCTGCACAATTTTAATTGGTTTTATCATGTTTTTGTGTTGTGTGCGGTTTTGGACTCAATAAAATTACATTTGTATTAGTATATGAACCAGTCACTGACTATTTTATATGATTGGGTTGCGCGCCGGTTATGCATGAGCTTTCTGTTTTTTCCCCCCATTCCTGGTTTCATGCAGGCTGCAGCACCCATCTTTTGATTGTGTTGAGCTGTGCATCCGGTTTTTCTTCTTACGGTATTGCTTTCCCTCTTCCAGGGTTCCTCCGGATAGCACGCTATTCCACATTGCTAGTTATATTGACTGTTATATTATAGTGGCATATACATTGTTAGTTCGACTACTATATTATAGTGGTATATACATTGGTGGTTATAAACATGGATTGGGAGGCGCGTGAGGCGGGCTGGCGTACCCAGCATAATGACAACCTTTTGCTTTCCAAAATTGATGTGACTCCAAACTCTGAATTTTCCAAATGTACCAGTGAACTCTTGGCCCTACACAAAAAGGGTATTAGACTGCACTGGAACATACGGTGTTTGGAAGAGTACTTGGGAGCCGATATGTGTCCAAGAGGATTGAGAGTCCAGATATTTCCAGCGTGGGAACCCACGACTGCATTTAAAAACACATGGGAAAAAGGGCTGTTGAAATGTTCACACATTATTATAAATATGTTGCTGGAACATGATAGAGAATTATTTTCCAATGTAAAAAAGGAGATTAGGGAGACTGAAACATGTCTTGGTAAATTTGACTCGGCACAAGTTCAATCTTTTCAGACAACCATGAAAGATAGTTTGGATAAGTATGAGCAAGAGCTAATATCACGCAAACGTAGCAAGCTCATTAGAGACCGTACAGACTTTGAAACAAAAACGGCATACAAGTGGAAACACGGTGGCAATTCCAGATGGGGAAATTCTACACGTGGCACACGGAATAGAATGAGACATGGGAATACCACTGGGGAGGCTAACACAAGTGAAGAGATTTTTTATCTACCGCAAGCAGCGATTTGGATACAGGACCAGACGAGGCAAGAGGGGTGGAAGATCCTCTAAAACGTGTGACGAGACCCAAGACTCGAGTCAACTACCAAAACAACAAACGATACAGACGGATGTAGGAGAGACGCCTGGGTCGTCTCTTAGGAGGGAATTGAGAACTGATGGGGATCTACATCCAATTGAATCCAGGGGACAAGGTATGAGCGATGACCTACAGATCATAAATCTGTCTGAATATGCTTTAACACCTGGGGAAATCTCGGTCCTCCAGAAGGGACTTACGTTTGTCCCTACTCATGGTTTGGACAAATTCACGTTAATTAAATACCTTTATTTGTTCTGTAGGAATCTAGTACTCAGAGCCATCCACAGGAAACCTGATATGCTTAATGGCCTACCTGATACGGAGAGGCAAACGTTCCAAGATCTCCTGGACCTCCTACAGGAGAATGAGAGCCCAACAGGTAGGCGAGTTTTTCCATACAAAAATAAATCCATGGTTACACCACCCCTCTCCTTGGCTCCTGCTGTGAAAGTCTTCTTTGAAATGGTCAAAACTGACATCATGAAGCTGCCCCCCAAGATCACTTTCGAACATAACTTGAGCCCTATGGAGAAGGCGGCCCTTGTCCAGCTTAAAAATAATAACCTCTTCATCATCAAAGAGGCGGACAAGGGCGGCAATGTAGTCTTATGGCCCACTACCATGTACATCGAAGAGGCTAATAGACAATTAACCAACTCCAGGTGTTATGTCAAGATTCCATCTGACCCGACCAGTATATTCCTTAAAAAACTAAAATCCTTACTTGACCGGGCTTGTGGGTTGGGTGTCATCAGCAGCAAAGAAAAGAAATATATGTGGGTTGAGCAACCAACGATACCCACATTTTACATGTTACCAAAAATTCACAAGAATGCCTCCAAGCCACCGGGGTCGCCCAATCGTTTCCAGCATTGAGAGCTTGTGTGAGAAGGTGTGTACATACTTGGACTTTTTCCTTCAACCCATCGTTATTCAACTCCCTTCTTATCTGAGAGACTCGTCTGACTTTATCCGCTTCTGTCTTGACATCCAAATTCCTCCCCAGACCCTGATTGTGACCTGTGACATAGAATCCTTGTATTCTAACATCAAGCATGATGATGGCATCAGGGCTCTTGGTCACTTTCTCAACAAACAATCTAACTCGGATAGAATGCATGACTCCCTCTTGATTGATTTATGTCAGTTTGTGCTTGAGCACAATTATTTTTTGTTTGACAACACTTTTTTAGGCAAACGTCAGGAGTTGCGATGGGTGCACGATGTGCACCGGCTTACGCAAACTTGTTCCTTGGGTGGTGGGAGGAGACCACCGTCTACCCCTCCCGCCTCTACAAGGAACATGTTTTGCATTGGCGCAGGTATATAGATGACCTGTTCTTTCTATGGAATGGCACTGAGGAAACCTGCCAGGAATTTTTGAGTTCTCTTAATACTAACTCCCATAACATCTTTTTAACCTCCAATTTGTCATTCTCAACAGCAACTTTCCTGGATCTGAATGTCACCATGGAAGAGGGTCATCTGTCCACCAGCCTCTTTCGTAAACCCACGGCTACTAACAGCCTCCTTCGATTTGACAGCTTCCATCCATTTCATACAAGAAGAGGGGTGCCGGTGGGCCAATTTTTAAGAGTACGCCGTAATTGTACATCTGACAATGAGTTCCATCATCAAGCTCATGACCTGACTAAGCGTCTCAAGAACAGAGGATATCCGAGAGGAGTCATCTCCACGGCCTTCCAACGAGCCAAACAGGACACTCAACGTGATCTATTAATCCATAAGAAGCCACATGGGGATCAACCACTCCGACTGATCACAGATTTCAATAGTCACTGGAATCAGGTAAGACACATCTTGCGGGACCATTGGAGGGTCCTTACAACTGATATCCAGGTGGCACCCCTCGTGAGTGATGTACCTCTACTTACTGCTAGAAGGGCTCCTCGGTTGAGAGATATGCTAACCAGAAGTCATTTCAGGAGACCCACAACAAGATTGAACAGAGGACAGGCTATGAAAGGATCCTACCCGTGCGGTGAGTGCAATATATGTCAATTCATGCACCCAACCCGAAATGTGTTCATCAATCCCACTGACTCTACCCCACATTCCCTGTCGACATATATCAACTGTAAGTGTAAGACTACTAATGTTGTGTATGCCATTATATGCCCATGCCAGAAAATCTACGTGGGACAGACCTCTCAGGAGTTACGAAAAAGAATACAAAAGCACATCTCCACGATTAATCTGGCGAGATCGGACGAAAAGAAAGGGAAAACCCTGACATCTGTGGCTGCGCATTTCCTCAGACAACATGGAGGTTCGTGTTATAATTTACGGTTGGTGGGGCTTCGGAGAATTACGAGCAGTGGCAGGGGTGGGTCCCTGTGAAAACCCCTACTGAGGGCTGAGGCAAGGTGGATCTTCACACTTAAGTCCCTCACTCCCTCAGGACTTAATGAAGAATTGCTATATACTGGCTTTCTAGGTGAATAATAATTCCTCTATTAGATGGAGTATGCTTATGGTTTTGTTTCTCCTCATTCTAGCATCCACTCACTATGGACTCAACAATTGGGGGTCCGCGGTTGATTGGAATGAACAAACAATGCCTATTGAGATGCTCATCATGACTGTCATCACTACAACTATCCGTATTCACGATTGTCATCATTGTAATTACCCGTCTTCCTTAATGAAGCAAGAATAAAGGATGGACCTTTCGGCCAACATCTTTCACAGAACTATAAAGAGCTCTTGATGGACAATTGGGACATGTTGATACAACTTATGTCTTGGAATATCTGAGCCTGGCTCTCCTTTGTGGGATAGATGGCATTACCTTGGCATCATATCCTCATGTTGAATCAATTAATTGGATGAGCAGGATATGGATATACTAATTGACGGAGTGACCTTTTGGACTTATACAATTGTGAAGGGTCAACCCTTCATCAATATTAAGACTTAGTTCCATCCCTCTAGTCACACCTGGTACATACAGCCGGTCCCCGTCCGTTTTCTTCCCCCCCCCCTTTTCTCTTCCCACCTCTCCCCCCATGGATTTTGTCCTACTGGTATGGGATACATAGATGCTGGGATTCCCCAGTCCAGCTTCTCAGAGATTACCTGATAAATCCACATACTGTGGTATTAGTTACTTACCTATTTGATATCATGTATACAGAATAATAATTATTCATAAATAGTGGCAGTATGAAGTACAGCTATGTGTGGTTTATCTCCATGTGTCATCATCCAGTGGCATCCTTTGATTGACTTTCTCTCTTCCGTGACTGGGGGGGGTTTTCACATAAACCCGTAATTGCGGGATTAATAAGGGCAAAGGGGGTTACCCCATTCTGTATGGGTTGTCACATGGAGATACCATGTATGTATAATAAATCCACACCTTGTGGTATTCATTTATCTGAGGTTTTGTAGTATTACATGGTACCATACATCCATCTGGTGTTCATCAATTGATATCACGCAGTGGTATATTGGGGTACTCTTTTGGACAAGGATCACATATAAATCCGCAATTGCGGTATTAAAGGAAGGAGGAATGGGAGGGAGAGGGGGAGGGAGGGAAAGAGGGGGGGGGATTCCACTCTGAATGATCTATCATATGGGGATACCATGTACCTGCAATAAATCCACAGTTTGTGGTATTAACTGGTGGCTATATATAAGCAGGTGATACCATACATCTATCTGATAAGATGTGTTGGTACATGGGGGTCCCTGTGGATATTGATGGGACTTAACATCAACCATGATAACGCTTGTAGGCACTGTTGCCCTCGGGCAATTGCATTTATATAGTAAACTAATCGTTGGCTGCCTGATTGTAGTTCGCATGATAGATGCACGTTATATACTGTACTGTGGATGATTCTCATGCATCTTTAGGGAGAATGCGCAGGGCCCTGAGACCGTTTAGTTATGCATATGACATCACTTCCGGTTGCGGTGACAACTAGGTCTCCGCATATTGTTTGAAATGTCTCTTCCCATGCATGTTCATGATGCGCTGGATCCCTATAAACCCTCACTATGCCCACCGGGCGATTACTTTCTGTCCTCCTCTAATCGGCGGTACTAATGTGACTTCCGGATACTGGGATTCCGGATATGACATCATATCCGGTTATGGCTGCGCCCAGCTCCGTGCACGTACAGCATTCATAGTAACCATCAATGGTACTTTGACCCCGGGCATGTGTAACATCCAGAGTAACCACCAATGGTATGTCTACTTTATACATGTATAGCGTCCTTAGTAACCACCAATGATACACTTATCCTTCACCACTTGTTTTTAATTAGATAATTAAGGTTCTTATATATATCCTCTCACATGGTCTAACCCACACCCTCCCCTGATGAAGCTGTCCGCAGCGATACGCGTGGGGCTGGCCACGTTCCCCCTGGTGTTGCCATGACTCTCATTTCCATGCTCCATATTATGGGTAGTATCTTGACTGACTAACTAGGTGACGACTTCTTACTGCATGACTCTTATTGTGTTACCATCAGGTCTTATTGGTTGACTCTGGTGAGGTATATCCAACAGAATATTTGGGACATATTGTTACCCCTTTAAGGGCCCATCATTTACAGCCCATTTCATGTGATCGCTCAGGTCCCACTACCATGAGATGTATTACTTATATATGATGTGTCCATAATATGTATGTATTGAATACTGGGGTACATGTGCTGTCATTATTCACTTGTTTCATATACTGAATTCATGAGTTGTGCTATCACCATTGATATATATACAGGAGGTAGTTAATTCTAATTATATGTTTATTCTTTTGCATGATTCCATGTATGGCAAAATTTTCTATCTGATCCCAGAGGGAACGTGTCCTTACCTGTGCTATTCTGCACAATTTTAATTGGTTTTATCATGTTTTTGTGTTGTGTGTGGTTTTGGACTCAATAAAATTACATTTGTATTAGTATATGAACCAGTCACTGACTATTTTAAATGATTGGGTTGCGCGCCGGTTATGCATGAGCTTTCTGTTTTTTCCCCCCATTCCTGGTTTCATGCAGGCTGCAGCACCCATCTTTTGATTGAGTTGAGCTGTGCATCCGGTTTTTCTTCTTACAGTATGTTCACAGCCGGCTCCTCACTACTCTATAGACTATGAATAAGATAAGGCTGAGCACACTGTTTTCAGTAGGTGCTCTGGAGTAAAATATCGAACAATAGTACAAGGAACTCCGGCACTCAAAAGGAATTTTCTTGTTAATTATTTTTATTCAAAACAAAGGGGATTTCTTCCAATATATTGTTATAAACAAAACGTTTCGGCTATTCGCCTTCTTCAATTTTTATGGTTCTATATAATAAGAAAAAAGGTATCAATATAGTATATATATACAAATATACATAAAGTAGAAAATCATATCACAGACAAGGTAAATCAAACTATCAACCATGCTTGAAAATATACAGCAAAATTAAACAGAAAAATTTCTCCATTTTATTCACAAATTTAATTATCCATTACCTCTGGTAATGGAAGATAGGTTCTGGACTCACAACACTTTTATCTTTTTTTATGCAATTGGATTGACTTTATCTGTGTAGAAATAATACGTACATGTAAATAATACTGCTAATATAAATAGCTGTTTGTCAGCAAGGTATAGATATATCATGAACTGCGGAGAGAGACTGTGAAAAGGTTTAAGCGAACACAGCTGATAACAATCAAATCTGCCCTCACCATAAATGCCATTTATATAAATCCAGACACATACCTCATACTGCTCTGATAATTAGCAAATTACTGTGTGATATAGTGTCATAAAGGCAGAGGAAACATCAGGGCATGAAATGACGGATCTGATGTGAACAATCAGAGAAACACACAATAAATGGTAATGGTGGCTTAGAACACAGCTAGACAATTAAGACAGGTATAATTACCATTAGAAAAATCAAGCATATACTTAGGCTACAGAGAAAAACAATGGTCCATAAAGAACCCACTATTGAGAACTTCAAATGACTCAGTTCACATGAGATCCATTCATTACCTGTTCCGTTGGTGGTCAGAGGAGGAGTGGTGAGTGAAGGGAAAATCCTGCGCAGGTTTATATAGTGATAGAGGGCGGGTGCACGTGTCAATTTCCTCATTGTGGAACGCAAGCGGTGCAGGGGGTGAGACGCACGCCACGCGTGCGCAATGAAGTCAGAAAGTGCGCGCATGCGCAGTGCAGTAAAGAGGAGAAAAAAGACGCGAACAGCTCTGGGGGAACCGCTCCTGACATTCAACGGGTCTGAAAGAGACATTAATAACTATCAGTCATGGTAGCAAGATATATCAGGATAATCATAATCAATAATTAGACAATGGGATGTTATATGTATATACTATCATCAGACGTATATCCTAGTGGCAGAGGATATATGGCATATTACATTCAAATATACTGACCATGTGTATATATGTGTGCAAATATGTCCACACATATACACATATATGGCCAACACCTGCATATATAGATATATACCAGCCCATATATAAAAGAAGGTATATGGGAATTATCCATAGAAATCTATATACTCTAAAGACATAATTGATGAGAACATCACATAAAATTCTCGGATAAAGACGAATCCGGTCTACACACCAAATACATGTGTCCATTTATGGTAACATATCATATTCACGATTTAAGCCGTGTGGGGACAGAGTTCTTAAAGTGTGTATCCAGAAAGACTCTCTTTCTTTGAGTCTCTTAACCCTGTCACCTCCACGTCTCATAGGTGGAACATGTTCCAGAACTTGAAATCTCAATTGGGAAACGGTGTGCCCCAAGGTCACAAAATGGTGGGGGACTGGCAGCATTAACAATTTACATCTAATGGTCGACTTGTGCTTGCCGATGCGGTCCCGGATATGCTGGGTGGTTTCCCCAACATACCCGAGACCGCACGGGCATTTCAGCAAATACACTACAAAAGATGTATCACACGTGAAAAAATCTTTGATGTAAAAAACCTTACCAGTATGGGGATGAGTAAACATATTACCCCTCACCATATTTGAACATTGTGGACACCGTAGACAGGGAAAATTACCCTGTTTTGGAGTGGCCAAAAAGGTTTGTCTCGACTTGCGAGTTGAAGACCCTATATCGGCCCGGACCAAAAGGTCCCTAAAGTTGGATGGTCGTTTGAAACTAAATAAAGGGGAGACAGCAAATTCGTCTATATCCGGATAAGACTGATGTAATAATTTCCAATGTTTTAAGATAATGCCCCGAAGGACAGAATGAAAAGGGTGGAAGGTGTTGGCAAATGCTATAAAAGGACCACATCGTTTTTTCCTTATGACCTTATCCTGTGCCACATAATCGGCAATATCCAGGGGATAACCTCTCTGTATAAATTTCTCTTGCATTTCTTTATGTCTGAGTTTACGTTGCATAGTCTCTGACACGATCCTGGCAACCCTTTTATGCTGTGACTGGGGTAAAGATTCTTTAAGGTGACGAGGATGACAACTCTTGTAATGGAGTAGGCTATTCCTATCAGTTTCTTTGACATATAAGTCTGATGCAACAGCTATTTCAGTTTCATATATCTAATAACTGATGGACTGAGTAGCAGAGTAGAGTAGCAGAGCCAAACAGAAGATGCTACTCTGTAGACGTGACATCAACAGAAGACGCATAATCCTAGGCAGGAGCAGTCAGTGACTACTCTGAAGGCAGAGACCGGCGCTGAACTGAATCGGCAGGTAGTTAGCAACTCCCTGTAAAATAACTATATACAGTCATAGAAAAATTTTGGGCACCTCTATTAATGTTAACCTTTTTTCTTTATAACAATTTGGGTTTTTGCAACAGCTATTTCAGTTTCATATATCTAATAACTGATGGACTGAGTAATATTTCTGGATTGAAATGAGGTTTATTGTACTAACAGATAATGTGCAATCCGCATTTAAACAAAATTTCACCGGTGCAAATGTATGGGCACCTCAACATAAAAGTGACATTAATATTTTGTAGATCCTCCTTTTGCAAAAATCACAGCCTTTAGTCGCTTCCTGTAGCTTTTAATGAGTTCCTGAATCCTGGATGAAGGTATATTTGACCATTCCTGTTTACAAAACAATTCCAGTTCAGTTAAGTTTAATGGTGGCTGAGCATGGAGAGCACGCTTCAAATCATCCCACAGATTTTTAATGATATTCAGGTCTGGGGACTGGGATGGCCATTCCAGAACATTGTAATTGTTCCTCTGCATGAATGCCTGAGTAGATTTGGAGCGGTGTTTTGGATCCTTGTCTTGCTGAAATATCCATCCCCTGCGTAACTTCAACTTCGTCACTGATTCTTGCACATTATTGTCAAGAATCTGCTGATACTGAATTGAATCCATGCGACCCTCAACTTTAACAAGATTCCCGGTGCCGGCATTGGCCACACAGCCCCAAAGCATGATGGAACCTCCACCAAATTTTACTGTGGGTAGCAAGTGCTTTTCTTGGAATGCCGTGTTTTTTTGCCTCCATGCATAACGCCTTTTTGTATGACCAAACAACTCAATCTTTGTTTCATCAGTCCACAGGACCTTCTTCCAAAATGTAACTGGGTTGTGCAAATGTGCCTTTGCATACCTCAAGCGACTCTGTTTATGGCGTGCTTGCAGAAACGGCTTCTTTCGCATCACTCTCCCATACAGCTTCTCCTTGTGCAACGTGCACTGTATTGTTGACCAATGCACATTGGCACCATCTGCAGCAAGATGATGCTGCAGGTCTTTGGAGGTGGTCTGTGGATTGTCCTTGACTGTTCTCACCAGTCTTCTCTGCCTTTCTGATATTTTTCTTGGCCTGCCACTTCTGGGCTTGACAAGAACTGTACCTGTGTTCTTCCATTTCCTTACTATGTTCCTCACAGTGGAAACTGACAGTTTAAAACTCTGAGACAACTTTTTGTATTCTTCCCCTGAACAACTATGTTGAATAATCTTTTTTTTCCAGATCATTTGAGAGTTGTTTTGAGGAGCCCATGATGCCACTCTTCATAGGAGATTCAAATAGGAGAACACCTTGCAAGTGGCCACCTTAAATACCTTTTCTCATGATTGGATACACCTGCCTAGGAAGTTCAAAGCTCAATGAGGTTACAAAACCAATTTAGTGCTTTAGTAAGTCAGTAAAAAGTAGTTAGGAGTGATCAAATCAAGAAATTGATAAGGGTGCCCATACTTTTGCACCCGTCAAATTTTGTTTAAATGCGGATTGCACATTTTCTGTTAGTACAATAAACCTCATTTCAATCCAGAAATATTACTCAGTCCATCAGTTATTAGATATATGAAACTGAAATAGCTGTTGCAAAAACCCAAATTGTTATAAAGAAAAAAGGTTAACATTAATAGAGGTGCCCAAAATTTTTCATATGACTGTATATAGTTATTTTACAGGGAGTTGCTAACTACCTGCCGATTCAGTTCAGCGCCGGTCTCTGCCTTCAGAGCAGTCACTGACTGCTCCTGCCTAGGATTATGCGTCTTCTGTTGATGTCACGTCTACAGAGTAGCATCTTCTGTTTGGCTCTGCTACGATGAAGGAACATGATTGCCAACACCATACTGATTGACAGTTGCTTCCAGCTGCATAACTGCGAAAAGTCGGATGTCAATCAGCATGACAGTGGCAGTCATGACAGAGCAGCCTGGAAGAGAAAGAGCTGCTCTGTTAACAAGGAGCAGCTGAATTACTGGCAGGAGTGGTCCATGACCACTATGTGCTGGTGCTGGGTAAAGCAGGTAGGTAGTGTAGTTGCAAATAAGTTAGCATCTGCCTGCCTGTTAGTTTTTTGGCTCATGAAACAAGAAATAATGTATTCCTGGAAAACCCTTTACATTTTTACCGAAATTAAAGCATGTTTTGTAAGAAAAAAAAAGGATTGAATACAAAAAATATTTCCAGAAAACAGATTTACAAAAATGGTTGTTATGAACTTACTTTGGAGCAATACGGATACAAACCCTGTGCCAATCCCATAGTAAGGGATAATGCTTTATTTTGTCCTATGGTTATACAAATGCCAATTAGAATGCTTTCAGTTAACCCCTTCATGACCAATGACGTATATTTACATCATTGGTTGTGTCTCTGCCTTTGATGCAGGCTCACATGCTGAGCCCACATCTTTCCCTGCACTTGATGGTTGCTTTAATCAGCTATTCAGTGCCTCTAACAACTGCTGATGGATCTGAGATCCACCCACAGCTCTTAACCAGTTAAATATTGTTGTCACTAACAGTGACATTTAACCTACGCTGGTAGGAAGCACTTCATTGATCCTGCCCATTGGCACCCCTGTCATGGGACCGCGAGGCACTGAAGGGTTATCATGTCAGCTGGGGGTCCGCTGATGACCCCTGTGTCTGTGATCACAATCCTCCTGTGAACACCAGGCTATGGTTAATGTTCACAGGAGATTGTGATTTTTGCAGTATAGAGCAGTGCTGATGCAGATGTACTGCTCTATATAGCACATGCAATCAGACATTTGCAGTTTCAAGTCCCCGAAGGGGACTACTAAATATAGTAAAAAGTAAAAAAAAGAAATAAAAAATATAAGAAAAATAAAAACACGAAAGTTCAAATCACCTACCTTTTGTCCCATTAAAAGTAAAACAATTAAAAAATTAAATACACGTTTTTTGTATCACTGAGTTCAGAAACTTCTCATAAACCACAGGGGTAGTTTGCGTTTTGCTTACAGGAGACAACAACGGCCATTTGCACTTTCCAGAAGTAAATCCTTTACCAATACACCATTAGGATAGAATACCTTTACCAATTTATTTTTTTCCCCTCTATCCTCTAACAGGTCTGTAATACAGCCTACAGACAAGTACTTTAAACATCCCTCTAGTCGCCTACCTACACCTGGAGCGCAAGTTTATCTACTCAGACGACTCCATTGTACATCAAGCATATATTGGCATCCTAATCTGGGACTATCCATTGGAAATCAGTATAGCCGACTGGATATGAAATAAGTCTAACTAAAAGGGAATAAACGTTTTAGCCGGATACTAGAACTAGTTCCCTATGTGTCCTATCTAAGGAGTGATACACTTCATATCCCCTGATGATCCCCTGTACTGCGTTAGGGGGGGTGAAATGCGTCGGGAGAGCTGGGGGTTCCATAAGATAAGTGGGCCTTCCAACTCTGACCTAACAATCCAGCAATTCTACAATAGGGAAACTATACCTTATTGAGGAACCTTGGACATCTAACGCATATTGTCTATGTTCGTCTATGGTTCTGTCTATGCAATACACCTTTTATCACTCTCTGGTGGTGGTTACCCCCGCTAGAAGCCAAGAAGGACAGTGAGGGTGACTGATCTCTCAAACAGAGAAAGGTCCAACGATATAAAGGACATCCATCCACTATCAAGAGGGTAGACATAGTATTCATATAAACCAGCCCTACCCTGACAGTGACTACTAAAAATATCTATACCCCGTCCTCCTCAAATGTTATTGTCTGAGGTCTCTCTCAGGCGAGGGTAAAATCCTTGGTTTACACCTGCACTTCATATGTTGTTTATATTTGTTTTAGTATTCTGATGAGAGAACAATACTACTGTTCTGTTTTAATATTTATGAAATAAAATAAAACACTTTTATGAGAGTAGTTCAATAGTGGTGTTTTTGAGTTCAGAAACTTCTAATCTATCAAAATATAAAATGAATTAATCTGATTGGTGACTGGTATAAAAAGAAAAAAGTAAAAACTGCAGAATTATATTTTATTTTTGGTTGTTGCAACAGTGCAAGAAAATGCAATAAATGGTGATCAAAATGTTCCTACCTACAACAAAATGAAAGCAGTAAAAACATCAGATCAGCGTGCAAAAAAAATAAGCCCTCACACATTCCCAGATCCCAAAAAATAAAAACATTACGGGTCTTGGAAAATGGTAATAAAACTAAATTCTATTTTTGATAAATTTCTGACATTTTTTTCATCACTTAAATAAAAAAAATAATATTATACGTGTTTAGTATCTATGCACTCATACTAACCTTGCAAATCATATTACCAAATCCGTTTTACCCTATAGTGACTAAACACCCAAAACTATTGTGGACTTGCACTTTTTTTTGCAATTTCATCGCACTTGGAATTTTTTTCCTGTTTTCCAGTACACTATATGGCAGAATGAATGATGTCATTCAAAAGTACAAACTGTTCACGCAAAAAGCAAGTCTTCTTATGGCTATATTGGCAGAAAAATAAAAATATCAAGAGTGAGGGAAACCGGGCACCGCTAATCCATAGAAAAAGGCTGCTATTTGTTTGTTCCTAGAAAGCATAGGAGCCGGGTGCATGTCCTAGGACGTAGACCATGTGCAAATCCAAAAGGAGATAGAATCAGGCGGACCCGTGGAAGCACAAAGGTGCAAAATGGCTCGCCGTCGTCCGGCGTTGTGACTTTGTCTTCACCCTCCCCCACCACCTGTACCCCTTGGTATGAATTATTTTGATTAAATTCTTCATCTGGATGCCGCTGAGTGCCGCCTGATTCTTTCTCCTTTTGGAGAAAAATAAAAATGTTATGGCTCTTTGAAAAATGGAAAATTTCATGGGGGTGAAGGGGTTAAAAGGAATGTTTCATCAGAATAGGAACTATATCTTTTTTCAAAATAAAAAAAAAAAAGTGCAATTTTTACACTTACCACTGGGGTTTGTTTTTAGATTCTAACTTCCTGTTGTTTCAGGAAATTTACATGTACATTGGAAGCAATGAACAGACTATGACTCTATCTTTTGAATTGAAGCATTTAAAGGGAATCTGTCAGGAGGTTTTTGCTATCTGAGCTGAAGCCAACATGCTGTAGAGGTTAAAAAACAAAATTCAACTGTGCTTCTCTTATCAAGCTCTGTGCTGTAGTTTACGTAGACTGAAGGTTTATTCCTGAGAGAAAAAGGGACTCAACATGCTGTGCTTAAAGCTGGTGTCACACACAGCGACAACGACAACGACGTTGCTGCTACGTCACCATTTTCTGTGACGTTGCAGCGACGTCCCGTCGCTGTCACTGTGTGTGACATCCAGCAACGACCTGGCCCCTGCTGTGAGGTCGCCGGTCGTTGCTGAATGTCCAGCTTCATTTTTTGGTCGTCACTCTCCCGCTGTGACACACACATCGCTGTGTGTGACAGCGGGAGAGCGACGAAATGAAGCGAGCAGGGAGCAGGAGCCGGCGTCTGGCAGCCTGCGGTAAGCTGTAACCAGCGTAAACATCGGGTAACCAAGGGAAGCCCTTTCCCTGGTTACCCGATATTTACCTTCGTTACCAGCCTCCGCTCTTGCTGCCAGTGCTGGCTCCTGCTCTGTGCACATGTGGCTGCAGTACACATCGGGTAATTAACCCGATGTATACTGTAGCAAGGAGAGCAGGAAGCCAGCGCTAAGCAGTGTGCGCGGCTCCCTGCTCTCTGCACTGTGACATGTAGCTGCAGCACACATCGGGTAATTAACCCGATGTGTACTGTACCTAGGAAAGCAAGGAGCCAGCGCTAAGCGCGGCTCCCTGCTCTCTGCACATGTAGCACAGCGACGTTATGATCGCTGCTTCTGCTGTGTTTGAGAGCTAAGCAGCGATCATAACAGCGACTTACAAGGTCGCTGTTACGTCACAGAAAATGGTGACGTAACAGCGACGTCGTTGTCGCTGTCGCTTAGTGTGACCCCAGCTTAAGCAATGAACACAAGGATACAGAGTCTAGAGGGTACTAATCCCATATTGGCTAATCCCATACTAGCAGCAAGGAAGAATGAAAGCAATTAGAGGAGGTGTTTGGAGTGCAACACAAACCATCTGGTATATTAAAAAATCCAATTTATTGGTCTACATTAAAAAGCAGAAATGAGCATTCACTGACGCGTTTCTGGCACAGAGGTGCCTTTAGTCATAAAATATGCATAACCTATGACAAAGGGCACCTCTGTTAAAGAAACGAGTCAGTGAATGCTCATTTCTGCTTTTTAAGGTAGACCAATAAATTGGATTTTTTAATATACCGGATGGTTTGTGTTGCACTCCTCACACCTCCTCTAATTGCCTTCATAAAGGCTTATTCACTTGGTGATTAGCATTGCTGTAACTAGGTGGCTCGTGCCATGTTGTCCGGCATGCCCCCTCTTCTGATTGACACTTCAATGTCAATGTATAATCTCTATTGAGAGCCTGGTGTTGGCCGGGACAGCTTTACCAGTTCTGTTAGCATGTGTAACGTCCTGGAGGTGGATTCACTGAGCCGTGCACCGGACTCCCCCAGTGAGGCACCCGGAGCTAAAGCCTATACAGGGACTGTCCGATCACCCCACCAGAGGGCCTAGATGCATGGTAGCCGGAACACTAGGAGTACGGGACAAGAGTCCTTCAGGGATCTGCACAGGAATGTCTCTGAGTCCAACGGGCACCATAGGCAGGACAGGTGACTGAAACCGGATTCAGGTGCCGTGTAGAAACAGCAGACGGGGTCCGGGTCCAGCGAGACGTGCAGACTGTTGTTCACCAGGTGAAGTCGGGGATCGGTGACGGGTTCAGGCTGATGGGAAATGGCGGGATCCTTAGCAGACAGTCACCGGGATACTTCCTGGGGAATCAGCCGTCAGGACCGGGTTAGGGTGGCAGGGGGGCTCTGCGGAAGAGACAGAGTTAAACGAAGACAGGGCACAGAGGGACCTGAACACCTAGCTATGGGAACACGTTAATCAGGCACCGCCCACATGGAAAGGAAGTCCTAATAATATACCCTGTACCTGTAATTGACCATATCCTGTTTCCGGGACGTTGGCCCTTTAAGAAGAGGTGAGTGAACGCGCGCGCGCCCTAATGCGCATGCGCAAGGCTCGTGTGCCGGAGACCAGAGCAGGAAGCGGTGTAGGGTCCCCACAACCGGGACAAGAAGTCGCGTATAAGAGGAGTGCCAACGTTCTCCCAGGGTTCCCAGGACCGGTCCTCGGGACCGTAGCCCTCCCAATCAACAACGAAGAACTGCTTACCCCGCACGGTCTTCTTGGCCACTATATCTCTTACCGCGTACACATCGCCATCAGCAATAGGAGGAGAAGGAGTACTGGCATCAGAGGAGAAGGGACCAAGGACGACTGGCTTGAGCAAGGTGACGTGAAAGGAGTTCAGGATCCGCATAGTGGCTGGAAGCTGAAGTTTGTATGAGACCTCGTTGATCCGCTTGACGACCTTGAAAGGACCGATGTACCGCAGACCCAACTTGTAAGATGGAATCTTCAACTGGATGTATTTGGAGGAAAGCTATACCAAATCCCCAGGAGAGAAGTGAGGAGGGTCAAGGTATCTCTTGTCCGCATGTTTTTTCATCTGGGCGTTCAAGGGAGGTTTTAACGGTACTCCATATATTGGAGAAGTCTTTGGACAGGGCATCTGCAGTGGGAACACCAGAAGTCGAGGATACCGGTAATGGAACGGAAGGCTGGAGACCGTAGACAACATAGAAGGGAGAGCTGGAGGAGGATTCACTGACGTGATGATTATGGGAGAACTCAGCCCAAGGGAGAAGTGTGGACCAATCGTCATGATGGACGTTGACGTAGTGTTGAAGGAAGGAAGTCAGGACCTGGTTGACACATTCCACTTGGCCATTCGACTGGGGATGATAGGCCAAGGAAAAGTCCAGAGTCACTCCCAGATGTTCACAGAGCGCCCTCCAGAAGCGCGAGGTGAACTGAGTTCCCCTGTCAGACACAATATGCAAGGCTAAGCCGTGCAGCTGGAAGATATGCTGAATGAAGGCATCAGTGAGCTCCTGGGCAGAGGGTAGGCCGACCATGGGGACAAAATGAGCCATCTTCGAGAAACGATCCACCACGACCCAGATGACCATATGTCCGGAGGACAAAGGCAAGTCCGTGATAAAATCCATGGCAATGTGTTGCCATGGAATGGAGGGAATCGGCAGAGGCAGGAGACGGCCATAGGGCAAGTGCTTGGGCATCTTGTTCCGGACACAGGATGGACAAGCAGAGACAAAGGAGACGACATCCTTACGGTGAGACGGACACCAATAGTGACGGACGATAGTATTCCACGTTTTCTTCTGACTGGCATGTCCGGCCACCTTCGAAGAATGCCCCCATTGAAGGACTTTAGTTCTGTCATTCTCCGTGACGAAAGTCTTTCCAGGGGGTATCTGTGCCAGAGTGACGGGAGCCACCGGGATGACGTTACTGGGACAGATGATGGACTGGTTTGTCTCTTCTTTTTGTTCTACCGGAACAAAGGACCGGGACAAGGCATCAGCCTGCATGTTCTTGTCCGCGGGCCGGAAATGGAGTTGGAAGTCAAACCGGTCAAAGAATAGAGACCAAAGGGCTTGTCGCGGGTTCAATCTTCGAGCAGATCGCAGATACTCCAGGTTCTTATGGTCGGTGTAAATTTTAACCAGGTATACCGCACCATCCATGAGATAATGCCATTCCTGCAAAGCCAGCTTGACAGCCAAGAGCTCCCGATCGTCAATGGTATAGTTGCGTTCGGGTGCCGAGAAGATTTTGGAGAAGAAGCCACAGGTGACCATCTTCCCGGTGGACGACTTCTGCATGAGCATGGCCCCAGCCCCTGAGGAGGAGGCATCCACCTCCAAGATGAACTGTTGGTTCAACTCAGGTCTGTGGAGAATGGGAGAGGAGGCAAATGCCTGCTTCAAGGAACAGAAAGTGGCGTCAACCTCAGGTGACCAGTCTTTCGGGTTGGCCCCCTTCTTGGTCAAAGCGGAGAAAGGCGCCATCAGAGCAGAGAAGTGAGGGATGAACTGGCAATAATAATTGGCGAAGCCTAGGAAACATTGGATGGCTTTCAGTCCGGAAGGAGGAGGCCACTTAAAGATAGAAGACACCTTCTCGGGATCCATCTGCAGGCCTGTGTCGGAGATCACGTAACCCAGAAAGGGAAGGGACGTCCATTCAAACACACATTTTTCGTACTTAGCGTACAGGCGGTTTTCCCTAAGCCTTTGAAGAACAAGTCGTACCTTCCATCTGTGGGTCGGCAAGTCCGGGGAATAGACCAGGATATCGTCCAAATATACGACCACACAGACATAGAGAAGGTCCCTGAACACGTCATTCACCAGTTCCTGGAAGACAGCCGGGGTGTTACTGAGTCCGAAGGGCATCACACAGTATTCGTAGTGCCCGTCACGGGTGTGGAATGCCGTCTTCCATTCGTCTCCTGGGCGAATACGGACAAGGTTGTAAGCTCCGCAAAGATCTAGCTTGGTGAATATACGGGCCCCCCTGAGCCGATCGAATAGCTCTGGGATCAGAAGTAAAGGATACTTGTTTTTCACGGTGATCTGGTTCAAGCCCTGGTAGTCAATGCAGGGGCGTAAGTCACATTCTTTGTTCTTGACGAAGAAGAAGCCTGCTCCAGCAAGAGACGAGAATCTCCTGATAAACCCCCTTGCCAGGTTGTCTGCAATGTAGTCTGACATGGCCTGGGTTTCAGCAGGGGACAAGGGATAGATCTGTCCACGAGGAGGTGTAGTGCCTGGCAGCAAGTCAATGGCACAGTCGTAGGGTCGATGTGGCGGTAATACCTCTTCCTCCTTCTTGTCAAAAACGTCCACGAAAGACCAATATGCGGAAGGCAGTCCCGTTAGGGACTCCGGTGCCGGAGGCTGATGGATAGGCCGTACGGACTGCAGACAGTTCTCGTGACAAGATGGGCCCCAACGGGTAATCTCTCCAGAGCGCCAACTGATGACAGGTTCATGTACTTGTAACCAGGGTAGGCCCAGCAGGAGTGCATGAACCAGTTTCGGGAGGACATATAGAGCAATATTTCCGGTATGCAGAGCACCAATACGTAGTCCCACGGGTTTGGTGACAAACAACACGGAGTCGGATAGGGGTTTCCCATCCACAGAGGCAATCACAAGGGGTTTTGCAAGCGGGACGACAGGTACCTGGTACTTGTCCACCGTAGCCTGTTGAATGAAGTTGCCCGCTGCCCCCGAATCAAGATACGCCTCTGCCGTGAACCGGGTCTCCTCCGTCGTCACTTGGACGGTCCATGTAACTGGGTCTGAGAGGGTTCCGGTACCTAGGGTGGCCTCTCCTACCAACCCTAGGATTTGGAATTTCCCGGATTCTCGGGGCAGAAACAAAGCAGGTGGGTACTGCTTCCACAGTAGAAACACAGACCCTTGGTGCGCCGTTCTGCTTGGCGTTGCTCGGTTTGTCCCAGTCGATCTATTTGCATAGGCTCGTGAGTAGAGGTGCCAGACGGCACTGACTGAGGAGCGGTGGACCTCTGCGGAGGGGAGATGTAACGTGTCGGTCGCCTCTCCCAGGATACTTCCCTGGACCGTTCCTGGAAACGGAGATCTATCCGGGTTGCAAGAGAGACCAGAGCATCCAGGGTAGGACGAACGTCACGACCGGCCAACTCGTCCTTGATGAGGCAAGAGAGCCCCTCCAAGAAGGCTGCTGTCAATGCCTCGTTGCTCCACGCTAGCTCAGAGGCATGCGTACGGAACCAGATGGCGTACTGGCCAACCGTTAAAGTCCCTTGGCGTAACCGGAGGAGCAAAGAGGCAGCTGAGGAGGTGCGTCCAGGTTCATCAAAAGTGTTACGGAAGGCCTCCAGGAATCCCCGGATGTCGGTAATCACAGGGTCTTCTTTCTCCCACAAGGGATTTTTCCAGGCCAATGCTTCACCCTCCAGATGGGACATCAGAAAGGCCACCTTTGCTTGATCAGAGGCAAAGAGGTGTGGAAGCAACTTGAAATGCAGCGAGCATTGATTTAGAAAACCTCTACAGGTCTTGGGGTCCCTGGCATACCGGGGCGGAGAAGCCAGGCGAAGTTTCGAGGTCGTAGAGGAAGCCATTACGGAAGCCGCTGCCGTGTTCTGAGTCGACAGGGATGTGGCTGTTGCTTGAAGAGTATTCAGGCGGGTGTCCACTGAAGACATAAAGGCCAGCATGTGAGATTGGGTCTCGCGTTGTCGTATCAGTTCTTGCTGTTATCCGGCCAGCTGGGACGCTAGTGCTTCGGCGGAATCCATGGCCTGATCAATCTGTAACGTCCTGGAGTTGGATTCACTGGGCCGTGCACCGGACTCCCCCAGTGAGGCAACCCAGAGCTAACCCCTATACAGGGACTGTCCGATCACCCCACCAGAGAGCCTAGATGCACGGTAGCCGGAACACTAGGGGTACGGAATAAGAGTCCTTCAGGGATCTGCACAGGAATGTCTCTGAGTCCAACGGGACCCGTAGGCAGGACGGATGACTAACACCGGATTCAGGTGCCGGGTAGGAACAGCAGACGGGGTCCGGGTCCAGCGAGACGTGCAGACTGTTGTTCACCAGGTGAAGTCGGGGATCGGTGACGGGTTCAGGCTGATGGGAGATGGCGGGATCCTCAGCAGACAGTCACCGGGAGACTTCCTGTTGAATCAGCCATCAGGACCGGGTTAGGGTGGCAGGGGGGCTCTGCGGAAGAGACAGAGTTAAAAGAAGACAGGGCACATAGGGACCTGAATACCTAGCTATGGGAACACGTTGATCAGGCACCGCCCACATGGAAAGGAAGTCCTAATATACCCTGTACCTGTAATTGACCATATCCTGTTTCTGGGATGCTGGCCCTTTAAGAAGAGGTGAGTGAATGCGTGTGCGCCCTAATGTGCATGCGTGAGGCTCGTTTGCCGGAGACCAGAGCAGGAAGTGTGACGCCCTGGACTAGCCAGGTAGTCACATACATAACACCATACACACACCCCCACCCTAGACAGTAACAACAGTCAACCAAAAACCCTTGTTCCCTCCCTCCAGAGTGTGATGTCCACACCAGGTGGGGCGGAGCCAGGCGGTTGGCCCCACCCACCGAGGAGTTCACAGGCCTGGAGGCGGGAAAAGCAGTAGTTTAGTTTTGGAGGTGAACGTAGGAGGACACAAACTGCAAGTGTCTGGGTCGGAGCCCAGGCACTGACAGCAAGATTGGCAGATGGTGGTGGCCGTCTGCAGGAGTTAGTGGAACTCTGCAGAGCCGTAGGACCGGGGTTGGGCGATGGCCCACCGGTACCAAACCGGGGAGCGGAGTGAAGCTAAGCACACAGGCACGGCCATCGGACCCCGACCAGGCTTGGAGCCGCCGACAATAGTCAAATCCGAGTGTGACAGGAACCCCAGGGGTTTCCCAACAACCAAGACCCGAAAGAAGGCAACAGTCCACACCGTGAGGATATACAGCCACCGCCATAGGCTAGAGATTCAAGGGCCAGCGCCTGCAGGCAAAACGGGCTCCTACGGCACCTATACGCCGGGGAGCGGACTACCGGTGGGCAACCACAGGAGTCCGAACATTTTAAAAGGTGCAGAGAAAGACAGCCACCATCAGCCGTCCGGGGAGAGCACAACAACACTGCAGCCGGCTGCGGGACCCGTCCATCCGGCTGTTTGGTTTACTAGAGACTCTGTCATTGATTATCTGAAAAATCACTTCTCCTCTGGTCATCGGTGAAACAGCCTTTATATTCTTATCTTCCCCAATGATAATTTTACTTCAATTGTATAGACCAAGACAAAAGTGTTGTGAGTCCAGACTTTACCTTCCATTACCAGAGAATCATATAAAATTGAAGAAGGCGAATAGCCGAAACGTTTTATTTGCAAAACTTTATTGAAAAAAAAAGAAAAAAATTTTTGAATAAAAAATAACCACAACATAATCTCTTCTGAGTGCCGGAGTTACTTGTATTATAGTTTGGATTTTTTTCTCCAGAGCACCTACCTACCGGTGTGCTTAGCCATACCTCATTTTGTATTGATTATCTGAGTGAGTACACCAGTGCCGTCCGGCACCGCGCCGCTCTGTCCCTGCAACCCTGCACCCCAACCATTCAGCCTCCCCGTTACACCACCGGGCCCCGGGATCACCAACCCCCTACCCACGGAGGGGACAACATCCTCGCTGCTCCCTACCATCTCTCCCGGGATCCCCGTCACCATTAGCGGTGGTGCCATCATCACCACGTCCCGTGGGTGGCGTCACGAACTCTCTCCCCAAACAAATCATCCCTTTTCACTCACGGGTGAGGAGCGATGCTCGAGTCCCCGGGTCCGGCCCACCGCTCGAGCCACCGAGCAGCGGAAGCAGAAGCCCCAGACCCGAGCGTGGCGAGCGCTTCCCCTCCGCCTGCGACAGAAGCTGTGCAGGAGATGCAGGGGGACCAGACAGAGTGTCCTGGGTCGCAGGGAGACGCCGGGACCGGCGGACAGGAGGCAAGGAGGACGCAGAGGAGGGAGAGTGAGGGGGGCAGCCGCAGGCAGAAGGACCGGGAACCGGAGCGGTGAGTGACAGACGGCGCCGGGACCCAGGGAACGTGACAGTATGCTAAATCTAAAACCTCAGATAATATCAGAAGGGTTGAGAAATTTGAAAAAGAAGGGACTTAAAGTGCCATTCAACATAATAAATAAAGCCCAACTCATATTTCATGCATATAAAACAATTTTTTATTGCAAACTGAGAAATATACAAGAGTCAATAAATAGTATATAAAATCTATAAACATCATGGGATCAGAGTAAGAGGAGATGCATAATGCACAGAAATTCCCTTTAAATCGAGTGTAAATGAAGTACTTATATAGGTATGTAAAAGAGATCACCTGGGTAGTGTGCAAGTGCAGCCCATACCTAAATATCCATAGAAACGGGCTAAAGCCATTATATAAAGTGCAAAAAAGAAACTGGTTCCAGACTACACTCTTTTTCCCCCCTTATGAAGCCCTAGCGAGACGCGTAGGGGAGCATGGTTTACTTAAATCTAGTACTTTACAGGTGAGTATCACTATGTGTGAGTGCACTCCATTTCCATTGGATCTATTTATATCCTTGGACTTATAAGCACTTTTGCACTTCATATAATGGCTTTAGCACATTTCTATGAATATTTAGGCATGGGCTGTACTTGCATACTACCCAGGTGATCTCTTTTACATCCCTGAATAAGTACTTTATTTACACTTGATTTAAAGGGAATTTCTGTGCCTTATGCATCTCCTCTTACTCTGATCCTATGATGTTTTGGGATTTTATATACTATTTATTAACCCTTGTATATTTCTCTGTTTGCAATAAAAAAATGTTTTATATGCATGAAATATGAGTTGGGTTTTATTTATTATGTTGAATGGCACTTTACGTCCCTTCTTTTTCAAATTTCTCTCTCTGGGTGGTGGGACGTTCCGGTGCAACCTGCAGAGAGCTGCTTTAGTGTCCTACTCTATATGGTTTTGTTTGTTAATAAGCCAGTAAGCTAAGTGATACATCATTAGATTCAGAGTCTCTGTCACAGACACATTACTAGACAGCAAGGGGCCCATATTCTGTTCTTCCACAAGGAGTCTCTTCTCTGTATCCTCCTCTGCCTCTAGTGATAAGGAGACTACTGAATACTTTTCCTATAACAACAGTAAGTGTGAATCTAACAAAAGCCCTGGTGGCCAGTGAGAAAACTGTAAGATTACTAGTACCGCCTCGAATTTGCATAGGGGGATTATGTACAGGGGATTAAGAAGTTTGTGACACCACCCACGGTGCGTGGTAAGGTGGAGTACCACCGGTGCTGTTGGGGAGCCCGGTGGCGGTGGTATGGCAGCAAGGTGTTTAACCCCTCCGTGGATAGGGGGTTGTGTGCCCCGGGGCCCGGGTGATGGCAGTGAA